>NC_053024.1:441509393-441691549 GCF_003073215.2 Triticum urartu | reverse complement strand
TCAAACTTCACTTCCACGTATCACCGTGGAGAACTCAAACCGATGCACCAAATGCAATGGCAAGGGCACATGAAGTGCCCAAGTCCTTCTCTCTCAAATCCCACCGGAGCAACTAATGCTAGGGAGGGAAATGAGAGGAAGAACAAGACGGAGAACACCAAGAACTCCAAGATCTAGATCCAAGGGGTTCCCCTCACATAGAGGAGAAAGTGATTGGTGGAAATGTGGATCTAGATCTCCTCTCTCTTTTCCCTCAAAAACTAGCAAGAATCCATGGAGGGAGTGAGAGTTAGCAAGCTCAAAGAAGGTCAACAATGGGGGCAAAAACGAGCTCAAGAGATGGGGAACCATTGGGGAAGAAGACCCCCTTAAATAGGTCCCCACGAATCTGCCCGTTATGTACAGAACAACATAGGAGCGGTACAACCTCTATGAGCACCGGTACAACCGGTAACAGGCAATAAGCGGTACAACCGGCCCACAACCGCCCAACAACCGCACCACAACAGAGACCAGTCCGGTGGTAGAGCGGTACATGACCGGTACAACCTCCGGACCAATTCTGGAGCGGTACAACTGCTCCAAACACCGATTGTACCAGTCAAGCGGTACAACCTCTCCATGGGGCGGTACAACCTCTCTGTGAAAAACAGGCAATATCAAAACAGCCACAACTTTCGCATATGAGCTCCGAATTCAACAAAACCAAGTTTGTTGGAAAGCTAAAGACAAGGGCTAACACAATCTTAAGAGAAATATCAATAAGAAGCAAATGAGAAAAGGACCATAATAAAATGGTGAGAACCCTTCCTCGGAAAAGACCGGTAAAACCTCCAACACCGAAAACATCATAGAAGATGCATGTGAACTCCGTTTTCGATGAACTCAAGCTTGTCATCAAGATGACCATAAGCTCTAAGACTCACAAATGGAACCAAACAAGAACCAAGAAAGATGATGCAAGGATGCAATGGTTTGAGCTCTCGACTAATGATACGATCAAGCTACTCCCTAGAGAGCCCCCCTTGATAGTACGACAATCGATCCTACAACCCGGTCTCCCAACTACCACTATGAGACCGGTAAAATAGAAAACCTATCAAGGGCAAACCTTTGCCTTGCACATAGTCCACTTGAGCTAGATGATGATGATCTTGACTTCCTCAAGTTGGACCACCTTTCTTGATTGTGTTGGCTCGATGAAGACTAGTTGATTGCTCCCCCATACTCCACTATGGGTGAGCCACTCTTTGGCACATCTTCACAATTCCATTGACACCACAATGGACGGAAAGCTTCAAGCTTGATTGCTCCCCCATACTCCATTATGGGTGAGCCACTCTTCGAGTTGCTCCACTTGAATTTGCACACTGCAAACTTGATGACGATCACCACTTGATGTCATCCTCCATGGGTTGTATGAGATCTTCCTCTTGACGCAAGACCATGGAAACATACCTCACCCCACAAAGAACTCTCACGTAGACCATGGGTTAGTACACAAAGCGTAATGGACAATGCTTACCATACCATGGGATCACTTGATCCCTCTCGGTATTTCTTCTACGCTTTGTGAGTTGATCAACTTGATTCACTCTTGACTTAGTCTTGATCAACATTGAATCTTTCCAACTCTCTTCATTTGGATGATGTCTTGAAGGTAAACATGAATGATCACACAATCTTCTTCTTCAAGACATGCTTGCAATAAGCTCAACTCACACATGACCAATCTTTGGATAATTCCCTGAAAAGCACTTTGGCCATCTCAACTCACACATGACCAATCTTTGGATAATTCCTTGAAAAGCACTTTGGCCATCTCAACTCACACATGACCAATCTTTGGATAATTCCTTGAAAAGCACTTTGGCCATCTCATAAACTCCTTGAAACCAACACATGGACTTCAAGACAATCCTATGGACAAATGCTTCAAATATAACTCAAGGCAACCGTTAGTCCATAGAGATTATCATCAATTACCAAAACCACACATGGGGGCACCGCATGTCCTTTCAGTAATAAAGAAAGAGAGGTCTTCACATATAAATATACTATCTTGGACATCTTTTATGATTGTGAGCACTCATTAAAATATGACATGCTAAAGAGTTGACATTGGACAAGGAAGACAATGTAATGGGTTACGTTTTCTTACATTTGAGATAAATTATATTGTCATGGATAATCCAACATGATTGAGCTTGCCTTTCCCCCTCATGCTAGCCAAATTCTTTGCACCAAGTAGAGATACTACTTGTGCTTCCAAACACCCTTAAACCGGTTTTGCCATGAGAGTCCACCATACCTACCTATGGATTGAATAAGATCCTTCAAGTAAGTTGTCATCGGTGCAAGCAATAAAAATTGCTCTCTAAATATGTATGACTTATTAGTGTGGGAGAAAATAAGCTTTATACGATCGTGTGATATGGAAGAAATAAAAGCGATGGACTGCATAATAAAGGTCCATATCACAAGTGGCAATATAAAGTGACGTTCTTTCGCATTAAGATTTTGTGCATCCAACCATAAAAGCGCATGACAACCTCTGCTTCCCTCTGCGAAGGGCCTATCTTTTACTTTTATCTCCTACCTTACATAAGAGTCATGGTGATCTTCACCCTTCCTTTTTACATTTTACCTTTTGGCAAGCACAACATGTTGGAAAGATCTTGGTATATATGGATAATTGGATGTGAGTTTTCATGAACTATTATTGTTGACATTACCCTTGAGGTAAAACGTTGG
The DNA here is from genome assembly GCF_003073215.2 of Triticum urartu. Classification (NCBI taxonomy): domain Eukaryota; kingdom Viridiplantae; phylum Streptophyta; class Magnoliopsida; order Poales; family Poaceae; genus Triticum; species Triticum urartu. The sequence continues at coordinate 441,688,795 of NC_053024.1, read as the reverse complement.
GAGGTAAAACTATAAGCCCCTATCTTTCTCTTTGTCCGATTAAAACTCCATACCCATAAGTATTGTGTGAGTGTTAGCAATTGTGGAAGACTATATGATAGTTGAGTATGTGGACCTGCTCAAAAGCTCTTATATTGACTCTTTCCTATGTTATGATAAATTGCAATTGCTCCAATGACTGAGATTATAGTTTGTTAGTTTTCAATGAAGTTTATGATTCATACTTGAAATTGTGATTGAATTGTTACTCTAGCATAAGAGATCATATGACAAGAATTATATAAGTTGTTGTTCTAAGAATGATCATGATTCCCTCATGTTCGTATTTTATTTTTATCCACACCTCTATCTCTAAACATGTGGACATATTTTTCGATTTCGGCTTTCGCTTGAGGACAAGCGAGGTCTAAGCTTGGGGGAGTTGATACGTCCATTTTGCATCATGCTTTTATATCGATATTTATTGCATTATGGGCTGTTATTACACATTATGTCACAATACTTATGCCTATTCTCTCTTATTTTACAAGGTTTACATAAAGAGGGAGAATGTCGGCAGTTGGGATTCTGGGCTGGAAAAGGAGCAAATATTAGAGACCTATTATGCACAGCTCCAAAACTCCTGAAACTTCACGGAAGGCATTTTCAAAATATATAATAAATACTGAGCGCAAGAAGTTCATCATGGGGGCCACACCCTGCCCACGAGGGTGGGGGCGCGCCCCCTACCTCGTGGCCCCCCTGGTGGCCCTCCGGTGGCCATCTTATGCTATATGGAGTCTTTTGATGATAAAAAAATGATAAGCCATCTTTCCGGATGAGACTCCGCCGCCACGAGGCGGAACCTTGGCAGAACCAATCTAGGGCTCCGACGGAGCTGTTCTGCCGGGGAAACTTCCCTCCGGGAGGGGGAAATCATCGCCATCGTCATCACCAACGCTCCTCTCATCGGGAGAGGGAAATCTCCATCAACATCTTCACCATCACCATCTCCTCTCAAAACCCTAGTTCATATCTTGTATCCAATTCTTGTCTCCAAGTCCGGGATTGGTACCTGTGGGTTGCTAGTAGTGTTAATTACTCCTTGTAGTTGATGCTAGTTGGTTTATTTGGTGAAAGATCATATGTTTAGATCCTATATGCATATTAATACCCCTCTGATTATGAACATGAATATGCTTTGTGAGTAGTTACGTTTGTTCCTGAGGACATGGGAGAAGTCTTGCTATTAGTAGTCATGTGAATTTGGTATTCGTTCGATATTTTGATGAGATGTATGTTGTCTCTCCTCCAGTGGTGTTATGTGAACGTCGACTACATGACACTTCACCATTATTTGGGCCTAGAGGAAGGCATTGGGAAGTAATAAGTAGATGATGGGTTGCTAGAGTGACAGAAGCTTAAACCCTAGTTTATGCGTTGCTTCGTAAGGGGCTGATTTGGACCCATATGTTTCATACTATGGTTAGGTTTACCTTAATACTTTTGTTGTAGTTGTAGATGCTTGCAATAGAGGTTAATCATAAGTGGGATGCTTGTCCAAGTAAGGACAGTACCCAAGCACCGGTCCACCCACATACCAAATTATCAAAGTACCGAACGCGAATCATATGATCGTGATGAAACCTAGCTTGACGATATTCCCATGTGTCCTCGGGAGCGCTTTACATCATATAAGAGTTTGTCCAGGCTTGTCCTTTGCTACAAAAAGTAGGGCCACCTTGCTGCACTTTATTTACTCTTGTTACTTGTTACTCATTACAAATTATCCTATCACAAAACTATCTGTTACCTATTATTTCAGTGCTTGCAGAGAATACCTTGCTGAAAACCGCTTATCATTTCCTTCTGCTCCTCGTTGGGTTCGACATTCTTACTTATCGAAAGGACTATGATAGATCCCCTACACTTGTGGGTCATCAAGACTCTTTTTTGGCGCTGTTTCCAGGGAGTGAAGCGCCTTTGGTAGGTGGAATTTGGTAAGGAAAATTTTTTATAGTGTGCTGAAATTTACTGTCACTTGTTACTATGGAAAGTAATCCTCTGAGGGGCTTGTTCGGGGTATCTTCACCCCGACCAGTAGAGCAAAGAGTTGCTCCTCAACCTACTGAACCTACTGAAAATGAAAATGTCTGCTTTGAAATTCCTTCGGGTATGTTAGAAAAACTACTAGCTAATCCTTTTGCAGGAGATGGAACAAAGCATCATGATGAGCACCTAATATATGTTGATGAAGTTTGTGGATTATTTAAGCTTGCAGGTGTGCCCGGAGATGTTATTAAGAAGAAGGTCTTACCTTTATCTTTGAAGGGAGATGCATCGACATGGTATAGGCTATGTGATGATATGGGGTCATGGAACTACAAACGATTGAAATTGGAATTTCATCAGAAGTTTTATCCTATGCATCTTGTTTATCGTGATCACAATTATATATATAATTTCTGGCCTCGCGAAGGAGAAAGCATCGCTCAAGCTTGGGGGAGGCTTAAATCAATGTTATATTCATGCCCCAATCATGAGCTCTCAAGAGAAATGATTATTCAAAATTTATATGCTCGGCTTTCTGATAACAATCGCACCATGCTCGATACTTCTTGTGTTGGCTCTTTCATGACAAAGACTATTGAATTCAAATGGCATTTATTGGAAAGAATTAAACGCAACTCTGAAGATTGGGACCTCGACAAAGGTAAGGAGTCAGGTATGACACCTAAGTTTGATTGTGTTAAATCTTTTATGGATACCGATGTTTTCCGTAAATTTAGCACTAAATATGGACTTGACTCTGAGATAGTAGCTTCTTTCTGTGCATCTTTTGCTACTCATGTTGATCTCCCTAGGGAGAAGTGGTTTAAATATCATCCTCCCATAGAAGTAAAAGTAGCTGCACCTATTAAAGTTGAAGAAAAGACTGTCACTTATAATGATCATATCGTTCCTACTACTTATGTTGAGAAACCACCTTTTCCTGTTAGGATAAAAGATCATGCTAAAGTTTCAACTGTGGTTCGTAAAAGCAATATTAAAACTTATACACCTCCTGAGCAAGTTAAAGTTGAACCTGATATTGCTATTGTTAAAGATCTCTTGTCTGATAATATTGATGGGCATGTTATTCATTTCCTTGATGAGACTGCTAGAATTGCTAAACATTGTGCTAAAGATAAAAACAGACCTGTGGTAGGCATGCCTGTTATTTCTGTTAAAATAGGAGATCATTGTTATCATGGCTTATGTGATATGGGTGCTAGTGCTAGTGCAATACCTTACAACTTATACAAAGAAATTATGCATGATATTGCACCCGCTGAGATAGAAGATATTGATGTCACAATTAAACTTGCCAATAGAGATACTATTTCACCAATGGGAATTGTTAGAGATGTTGAAGTCTTGTGTGGGAAAACTAAATATCCTGCTGATTTTCTTGTTCTTGGTTCCCCACTAGATAGCTTTTGTCCCATTATATTTGGTAGACCCTTCTTAAACACTGTTAATGCTAAGATAGACTGCAATAAGGATATTGTTTCTGTTGGTTTAGGTGATATGTCTCATGAATTTAATTTCTCTAAATTTCGTAGACAACACCGTGAAGAGGAATTGCCTAGTAAAGATGAAATTATTTGACTTGCTTCTATTTCCGTACCTCCTAGTGATCCTTTAGAACAATATTTGCTAGACCATGAAAATGATATGTTTATGAATGAAAGAAGGGAAATAGATGAAGTATTCTTTAAACTGGAACCCATCTTGAAACACAATTTGCCTGTGAAAATCCTAGGGGATCCTCCTCCACCAAAGGGTGATCCCGTGTTTGAGCTTAAACCTTTACCTGATACTCTTAAATATGCTTATCTTGATGAGAAAAAGATATATCCTGTTATTATTAGTGCTAACCTTTCAGAGCATGAAGAAGAAAGATTAGTCCCACTCTGTGTCAACACAAAATAAATTTGGAGGAAGATGCCAAACCAGTTCGTGATCATCAACGGCGGTTGAATCCTAAGATGAAGGAAGTGGTAAGAAAGGAAATACTAAAACTTCTTGAGGCAGGTATAATTTATCTCGTTGCTGATAGTCAGTGGGTAAGTCATGTCCATTGCGTCCCTAAGAAGGTAGGTATTACTGTCGTTCCTAATGATAAATATGAATTGATTCCGCAAAGAATTATTACGGGTTATAGGATGGTAATTGATTTCCGTAAATTAAATAAAGCTACTAAAAAGATCATTACCCCTTACCTTTTATCGATCAAATGCTAGAAAGATTATCCAAACATACACATTTTTGCTTTCTAGATGGTTATTCTGGTTTCTCTCAAATACCTGTGTCAGCCAATGATCAATCAAAGACTAGTTTTACTTGCCCGTTCGATACTTTTTCTTATAGACGTATGCCTTTTGGTTTATGTAATGCACCAGCTACCTTTCAAAGATGTATGATGGCTATATTCTCTAACTTTTGTGAAAAGATTTGTGAGGTTTTCATGGACGATTTTTCCGTCTATGGATCCTCTTTTGATGATTGCTTAAGCAACCTTGATCGAGTTTTGCAGAGATGTGAAGAAACTAATCTCGTCTTGAATTGGGAGAAGTGCCACTTTATGGTTAATGAAGGTATTGTCTTGGGGCATAAAGTTTCTGAAAGAGGTATAGAAGTCTTGCTATTAGTAGTCATGTGAATTTGGTATTCGTTCGATATTTTGATGAGATGTATGTTGTCTCTCCTCTAGTGGTGTTATGTGAACGTCGACTACATGACACTTCACCATTATTTGAGCCTAGAGGAAGGCATTGGGAAGTAATAAGTAGATGATGGATTGCTAGAGTGACAGAAGCTTAAACCCTAGTTTATGTGTTGCTTCGTAAGGGGCTGATTTGGATCCATATGTTTCATGCTATGGTTAGGTTTACCTTAATACTTTTGTTGTAGTTGCGGATGCTTGCAATAGAGGTTAATTATAAGTGGGATGCTTGTCCAAGTAAGGACAATAACCAAGCACCGGTCCACCCACATACCAAATTATCAAAGTACCGAACGCGAATCATATGATCGTGATGAAACCTAGCTTGACAATATTCCCATGTGTCTTAGGGAGCGCTTTACATCATATAAGAGTTTGTCCAGGCTTTTCCTTTGCTAAAAAAAGGATTGGGCCACCTTGCTGCACTTTATTTACTCTTGTTACTTGTTACTCGTTACAAATTATCCTATCACAAAACTATCTGTTACCTATTATTTTAGTGTTTGCAGAGAATACCTTGCTGAAAACCGCTTATCATTTCCTTCTGCTCCTTGTTGGGTTCGACACTCTTACTTATCGAAAGGATTACGATAGATCCCCTACACTTGTGGGTCATCAGTATTGAGATACCAACGATCGAATCTCGGGCAAGTAACATATCGATGACAAAGGGAACAACGTATGTTGTTATGCGGTTTGACCTATAAAGATCTTCGTAGAATATGTAGGAGCCAATATGAGCATCCAGGTTCCGCTATTGGTTATTGACCGGAGAAGAGTCTCGGTCATGTCTACATAGTTCTCGAACCCGTAGGGTCTACACGCTTAACGTTCGATGACAATCGGTAATATGAGTTTATGTGTTTTGATGTACCGAAGGTAGTTCAGAGTCCCGGATGAGATCAGGGACATGATGAGGAGTCTCGAAATTGTCGAGATGTAAAGATCGATATATTGGACGACTATATTCGGACATCGGAAAGGTTCCGAGTGATTTGGGTATTTTTCGGAGTACCGGAGAGTTACGGGAATTCGCCGGGGAGTATATGGGCCTTATTGGGCTTTAGGGGAAAGAGAGAGGGGAGGCTGCGCCCCCCCAAGGCTTAGTCCGAATTGGACTAGGGGGAGGGGCGGCGCCCCCTCCTTCCTTCTCTTCTCTTTTCCCTTTCCTTATCTCCTACTCCTACCACATGGAAGGGGGGGAATCCTACTCCCGGTGGGAGTAGGACTCCCCTTGGGGCGCGCCTAGGAGGGCCGGCCTCTCCCCCTCCTCCACTCCTTTATATACTGGGAGGGGGGCACCCCTTGGAGACACAACAATTGATCATTGATCTCTTAGTCGTGTGCGGTGCCCCCCTCCACCATAATCCACCTCGGTCATATCGTAGCGGTGCTTAGGCGAAGCCCTGCGTCGGTAGCTTCATCAACACCGTCACCATGCCGTCGTGCTGACGAAGCTCTTCCCAAAAGCTCTACTGGATCGTGAGTTCGCGGGACGTCACCAAGCTGAACGTGTGCTGAACGCGGAGGTGCCGTACGTTCGATACTGAGGATTGGTCAATCGTGAAGACGTATGACTACATCAACCGCGTTGTCATAATGCTTCCGCTTACGGTCTACGAGGGTATGTAGACGACACTCTCCCCTCCCGTTTGTATGCATCGCCATGATCTTGCGTGTGCATAGGAAAATTTTGAAATTACTACGTTCCCCAACAGCTACCACATCAGGCAAGCCCCCCCCCCAAACGCCTCCTCCATCCTGTCACTCATGGGTTGTCATCGTCAGGTCGCCCTGCATGTCTCTATAATAATATTCTGTAACATAACATGTTTTTTGAGTTGTGTAACATAACATTGTACAAGATGTATGCATCATGTTAAACTATGTTTTTTCTACAATACGCACGAGTGTGTGTATCATTCAATAGACAAGAAGGGTACCCATCACAAGTTTCTTACATATTTACATGTGGTTAAACCACCATCCACCTACCGATAGAGAAAGAAACTAATCCCTCGAATCCCACCTAGACAACGCCCGGAAAAAAGCCTCATAGCAAGCCTTCAAGAGGCCTGCTTTCTTCCATGCACAAGCCTCAATATCAATCCTTTGGATCACAACATTACGATGCTTCCAAAGCTCCCACACGATTAGGGTGATGATTGTCCTTATGTCGTTATGGAAGTTGGTCTCCCCTCTTTTGATGTTGCACTAATCAGTCATGTTGTCATCAATCCGAGGAACCCAGTCAGATCCACCAAGCACAGCCAGAGCCGTATGCCAGACCGTCCTTACGAGGATGCAATTTATGAGGATGTGGCTTATTTTCTCGTCATGTTAATCACATAGGGGCATGCCTCTTGGTGTGGTAATCCTCTTCGGGCTAGACGATCAGAGGTCCAACACATATTCCTGGAAGCCAGCCACACAAAGAAGTGGAACTAGAGCGGTGCATGAGACTTCCAGGAGGAATCTGTGTATGGAGTAACCTCACACCCAGCAAACTTAGTGTCATAGGAAGATCTCAACGAGAAGGACCATCCTTCTCCCACGACCAACGTATAATGCATGATGATCCCACGGTAAGCTCCTCATTGGCAGTATGAGCCCGGAGTGACAGGAACTCCTGGAGGAAGTCAATGCCCATCTCTGAGCCCACATCAACCGCCCAAGCTCCATCCTGCAAAGCCGAGTATACAAATCATGTAGAGCGTAGTCTCTTACGGATTCTATCATAAATCACGGGCTCTAGCTCTTGGCTATGGTAGCCATCCAACCATTTATCCTCCCAAATTAAGGTGCTATTTCCATCTCCCACCAGAGCCATCATTGTCGCCTAAAAAATTGTGCGTGGTTCATTGGGCACTTGTAGGGAGAAATCCTTTCATGACTGAGAATTGTCTGTTCTGGACAACCATAGCCATCAAGTCTGCATCGCGATGTTGAGGCACTAGAGGTTTGGGATGCCTAGGCCCCAAGTCCATTTTAGAGCACATGTAGACTCCCAAGCGAAGGCATAATCCCCACCCACCCCAGCCCCTGAGCCTCACAGTTGGCGCACCACAAAAGTTGCAACAAATTTTGCTCATGGTAGCCAAGGTCCTCGGTGGTACATGAAGAGCCATCATCACATGAAGTGGAACTGCGCAGAGAACATTTTGGACCACGAGCAATCTACTACTCTTAGGAAGGGAGGCACCCCTCCAAGCTGGAAGTTTGTTGGCTAATTGTTCGACGAGATATTGGTATTAGGTCACAGAATGCTTCCCCGGGCTTAGGTGGAGGCCCAAATACTTCCATGGAAAGGATCCTAGCGCACACTTGAGTATGTCGCTGATTTGTTGCCACTGCTCGTCAAAGCATCTGATCAGCATGGCCGACGTATTTGAGAAGTTTACGCGAAATCCAAACGCCATCGCGAAAGTCTCCAGAATTGCCGCACAAGTCCTCATTTCGTCCTCTCTTTGTTTGATAAAGAACATCATGTCATCCGCAAAGATAGACAGATGTTGGCTCAATCCAGAGCAGGCGAGGGGAGATAGATGTCCATGTGAAGCTACGAGAGTAAACAACATTGTAGGGGATCCAAACAAGAGGATGAATAGCATCGGTGACAACAGGAAGGTCATTGACAAGAATCCCAGAAGATAGCGTGGACAGAAGGCCAGATATCCAATTGATCCACCTTTGCCTAAAGTCTAAAATCTTCAAGATCTCGATCATTAAGGACCACTAGGTTGAACCAAAGGCTTTCGAAATGTGCAACTTCATCATGATTGTCGGTTCCTTGAGAGCATGTAATCTTCTGGAAGTACACTAGACAAGCTTGAAATTATCGTGGACTGATCGTCCACGGACGAACGCGATCTGATGGAATCCCACAAGTCTCGGAAGATCCTTTGCAAGTCTGCCCCGTGCACCAGACTAACAGGCCAAAGTCACGCAGCTCTGTAGCCCAATCTTTCTTTGGAAGGAGAGCGACTACCGCGTTGTTGATTGCTGGCATTCCCCGCATATCCTCTGGAGGAAGCACTCCATAGCTCTCATGAAATCCACCTTTATGATGTTCCAACATGTTCTAAAGAAGCGGCCAGTGAAGTCGTCCGGACCCAATGCCTTGTCGAGGGGCATGAATGTGACGACTTTCTCCACTTCATCCGTGAAGAATGGCACGTCTAGGTGCACGAGATCAAGCACAGGCAAACCTAGAGCCTCGAAATCAATAGCGTAATCCCGCACTAGTGCCGAACCCAACACCTCCTTGTGGTAGTTATTTGTTGCACCCGCGATCTCATCCTTTCCCATGAGGATTATCCCATTGTCATGCAGGAACATGATCATATTGCGCCGCCTCCTATGATTAGCATGTTGATGAAAAAAATGTGCTAGCATCACCCTCCCTGAGGTATAAAATATGCGATCTCTGCCTTGCAATGGAGTGTTCCAATGAGCATAGGCCCAAGAGTTTATGCTTGAGGAGCTTCTGCAAGTCAATTTCCGCGCTTGACAGCAAACGTGTTTGTGCTGCTAAGTCCAAATGATGGATCACTTCCAATGCAATGCTGATTCGAAGTTTAATATTGCCAATCCATTTGTCACTCCAACTTTGCAAATGCTTTGCGGTGGGCCGTAGCTTAGCATCGAGGGCGACATAAGGATTGCCCGGCCAGGGGATGGACTGCCATGCCCCAGCTACCACGTAGTGAAACTTCACTGCTTTAGTCCAAATGCCTCAAATCTGAACCTTTTGCTCGTGTGAAAATCTGCACTCAAGTCGAGAAGTAAAGGGCAGTGATCGGACACCGTCGTGCCCAGGACCGAGAGGAAGCAAGTCGGATGCAAATCTTCCCAAGTGGTAGTAGCGAAAACATGATCAATCTTTTCCTTGGTAGGTTGTTCCCTCTCATTCGATCAAGTCTATTTCCGATCATTCAGGTCAATTTTCTTTAGCTCCAATCTATTAAGCAAGACTTTGAAACATGTCATCATCCGCCGGTTCACCACATTGTTCTTCTTGTCTTCCTGGTTCACAAGTAGATTGAAGTCCCCAAGAGCTGTCAGGAGCTTGCACGACAATCCCTCACCTGCACTAGTTCCTCAAGAAAAGCCATCTTATCCACGTCTCGCTGGGGACATATACTCTTCTAATCCACCATATCGGCCCTCCCACCGACTTGACTAGCGTCATGATGGTATTTTCAGTGGTGTGATGGTTGGACTGAGCGATACCACCAAGCGAGTAAGATGTCATCCCTTGTCCCAATAGTCAGTAGGTACATAAAGTTCTCAAATCTGCTTACAGGGAACCACAACGGAAGTTGTTACCAAGGAGATTGTCCGTCAATGTCGAGGGAATCATGCTAAACTATTGCGGCTATGAATTTGACCTATGTGGTGAGAAGAAGAAAAAATTGTTCTAAATATTATCTTCACACTTAATTCATGTTTTTATTTCTATTTATATATGTGTGGATTAATTATTACCGCCTCCATCTCATCATATAAGATCTTAAAGTTATGAGACGGGGGGATATTTTTTTGTCTATTTGAGATTGCTTTAACCACGCTCGTCGCGTGGTGTGTGGATCGAATATAAATTTGAGAGCATTCATCACTACCACATATGTTCATCGTGCCATAGTATCGTTGGAATTACTTCACGGATCTTTTGAATCTTCAGATTGCCTGACCAGCTCGGTATATGAAGTGGCCTTTGTTGTATCGTGAGAATGCTATGCTTTGAAGCCCTGCGAGTTCATACATCGAAGCACCTTAATTAAAGAAGAAGAAAAAACACTTTTAAAGCACCCACTCACCCTCTTCCCTTGCCAACAGCCAGCCTGCAGCTACCCAACCGACCAAGGGCGCAAAGCCACCGGCGACATCATGGCCTCCGGCTCCGATCCCGACGCGCGCGACATTGAGCTCGCCTCCCTCTCCGGTGAGCAGCTCGTGGACCTCCTCCGCACCACCCACCGCAGGGCCGACTTCGAAGCGGTCGCGCGCGTTCTCAGAGCGCGGGATCGGAGGATCGCCAAGGCCGAGGCCGCGCTCTCCGCCATCGACGCCCTGCGGAAGAAGTACGATGCGCTCCTGGACGAGCACCGTCGCTCGCGGGGCGAGGCCGAAGAGATGGCGCCACTGTTCGGTGCCGCGGTCCTTGACCCGGTGCGTAGGGACGAGGAGGAGCCGCGCGTCGAGGAGTTGGACGATGTGCCGCTGAGTCGGCGTTTGAAGCGGCCGAGGCAAGGCGAGACCAGCGTTGTGGAACCGGTGAAGAGGATTGGACAGAGGCAGAGCAAGCCGGTCGCTGCTCCGGAGAATTCGAAGCAGGGGCGGGGAATTGTGGCACTGGAGATGCTGGGTGGAGGAGGAATGCCCCGGACAGTGCCTCTTCTCTCCCCGGGGCTTCTTCACAGGAGTGTTCTACCAAAGGTCTCGTCCCAGAGCGGCCATGGCAGAGCCAAATTTGGCAAGAGAGAAGGCTCATCTCATGGTGTCCTAGCAAGGGAAGATAGTGAACTACGCAGGGGAAATGCTGAAATTATCCAAACATCAAGGGTGGAATCATCATCCACATGTGCGAGCAAGATATCTGGGTCTGGGACTGCAATGAAAGAGTGCCCACCTCTTTGTAGACAAAGACAGACTGAAGAATGGAGGATAGCAAAGGGAGGACTTCCAATGGAGGAGACAAGAATGGCCGCATCTCCTTCTCTGGGCATTCGGAGCCTCTCTGGGGCAGAGCTTCGAGCATATTTTCTCAAGCCACAACGAACTGCCTCAGCTTCTTCTTCTATAGAAAAGAAAACGCAAAAATTCTGCGATTTGATGAAGAATGGAAATGGCTTGTCTAAGAAACTGCAGGGTGTGTCCACGAAAAATAAACTGCTGGGTGGAGACTGAAGAGCATCCAAAACGTAGAGAAAATACTAATGGTTACACAAATGTTAGTTCAGAGTAAAGCTCATATCTATCCAGACTGATTGAAGGGGCGAGGTTCATTCTTTGTAGTTGAGATTAAGAAATTATAAACTTCTTATGTAGAGGGGTTACTATGTCTGTTTTGCTCCACGGCTGCTGATGGAACTAATCTGGTGAAGCATACCTCCCCTGGAACCATTATTAAACATATAACAATGATTCGAAGCATAGCTTGATATTGTATTCATACATGGATGATTCAAAACACTATAACGTTTATGTCACCGAGTACCATTATGCAAAATACAATGACATTTTTAAATTTGAACATTATTACGCTCCAGGTATTCTAAATGTGTTCTTTTTCTAGGAATGCGCATTTTAGTATAAAAGCTATTCCTTGTGTTCGTGCGTAGGATAGATTGGACATAATGATAAATCCTGGAGCTACTGCACCTTTCACTAAATACTACTCCTCTATCCAAAATTACTTGTCCCTAAACGAATGTATCTACGGGGTAGCTCATAGCGCCACCTCAAATCCATCAAGATGGTGCTCTTTTGGCTCTATCGTGGTTTGAAGATGAGTTCAAGTTGGTAACTTTAAACTGTAATAGTTTGGACTTTATCTTCTTAGATGTCTCCCTTTTGAACACTACTCTGTTAGTTTGGTTGATTGTTCCATGTTCTCGTATTATACCACAAAGCTTATATGTGAGTTAAGTTTGTTATTTCCATCCTATACTAACCAAATCAAGGTGGTAACTCTAATAGAACACATAATCCAAAAGTTTACCTTTTTAATTATATTGATTTAGACTGCTCAGTTGGTTAGTAAAGATGCGATTGTACTTCATGTGGTATGGTGCTTAACTTGGTCTTTCATGGGGGCGCACATGATCAGGTACAATAACACTATCAACGGATAGTAAAAGCATCATAAGGTCAAGGACACCCAAGTCCAATTACCACTTTTTCAAGAAAGTGATAACCCCGGCCTCTACATCAAACGATGCACACAACTAATTTATTAAACAAAATAAGTCTAAGTCACCGAGTACAAAAGGTTTACAGGAAAAAAACGACCATACCAGTCAAAAACAAGATTACATGGCTCGTCACATAATTTGTTTTTTCGCACGCCAGCCAGATTGGTTGAACAAACTTCTTGCAACTGTTTCTAGACGGATGCATCAAAAGGTCATAAGTCCCCGCTCGTCCACACGCTGCAGTGATGATCACGCCCGACCATAAATGTCATCGGTGCCAATGCCTATTCGGCGCCTAAAGCGCCGATTAAGGGTGTTTTCATGCGCAAGATCCTATTTGGCGCCTTAAACGGCAGTATAGGCAAATTCGCTAACTGATGCACACCCCTCCGAGCACAACGTGACAAAATGGGCCAGCCCATGTAGGTTTTTTCATAGTTTTTTGCGCGGTTTTTCCAGGCTTTTTTTCTTCTGGTTTTTTCTAGTATGGATTTTACATGGTTTTCGTTTTTTAGTTTTCTTTTTCCTTTTTATTTTTAATTTCTTTTCAAATACGTGAACTTTTCCAATTTCAAAAGTTTTTGCAAATTCTTGAACCCTTTTCAGGTTTATGTTTTTTTTCAAACTTGTGAACTTTTATTCAAGTTATGATTTTTTTACAAATTTTATTTTCTGTGAACATTAAAATGTTTTTTAACTTTCATGAACATTTCAAATTACAAACTTTTTCCGCATCATTTCACGACCTTTTTAGAAATTCCTGAAGTTTTCTTCATTTTTGTTAACTTTTTTCAAACTATGAACTTTCCTAGGACAGTAAGGGCAACCGACCTTGCCTGATGTTTTTTTATTCCTAATTGGTTTTCAAATAAATGTTTGCCAATAAAAAAAATGATCACAAATTTAAATAAGTGTTCCCAAAATTCAACCAATGTTCACAGTTTTCAAAACAATCATGAATTTATAAAATTTTCATGAATTTTAAAAACTATTCTCGAATTCTGAGAAATTGTTTGTGAAAATAAATAATATTTTTGACTTCCAAAATTGTTCGAAAATTCGAAAATGTTCACAAAATATAAAAAATTGCGAACTTCGATATTTTCTCAAATTTCAAAAAATATGCGTTTATTCAAAAAATTCATGGACTCCCAAAATTATTCCCAAATGTTTAAAAAATGTCATTTTGAAACTTGTTCAGGACTTTCAAAACATTGTTCATGAGTTTGCAAAAATTCAGAAAATTCCAAAAAATAAATCACAACTTCTACAAAATGTCCTCGAATTTGTCAATATATTCAAAACAATTCATGAATTGAAAAATTGTTTCGCAATTTCAGAAAAAACGAATTTGTAAGAAAAGAAAAATAAAAGAAATAAATGAACAAAGGAAAAAGGTACACATGAGGTTCAGAAAAAACCCGGAGCACACCAAGGACGAGGCGCCTGGGTGCACGTGATCGATCGCTGTGAGAGTTATATCTCGCATATCGCGAGATGGAAGCAGCTCTCGCGCGAAGGAATTCCCTCTCCCGATGTTTCTCGACGGCCCGTTTTTTGTGTTACTTTTTCGGTCAGTTGATCGAGTTGTTCATTGGTTTTGGTCAGCTATTCCCTAGTTTTTTCCTTTGTTTGTTTTATCTTTCAGGTTTTTTTTGTTTGTTTAGAGTTTTCTTCGGTTTCCATATTTTTTCATCGTTGTTTTGCTCTTTTCGTGGTTTTTTTCTACGCTTTTGTTTGGTTTTCCCCAGCTTTAGAGGCTTTTCCTTTTGTTTTCTATTTTCTTTACGTTTCTTCTGTTTCCTTAGTTTTCATGCATTTTTTATTTCTTTTATGGTTTTCACTGTTTTCATTCTTTTGCACTAGTTTTCTTCGTTCTTTTTGTTTTTGTAGGTTTTATTGTATTTTCTTTCTCCATATAGAACAATAATATATTTTATACATGTTTAACATTTTTCAAATACATTTAACAATTAAAGATTTTTTTGTACATGTTGAGCATTTTTCAAAGACATGACTAACATATTTTCTGAATATATATTTTGATGTCAACCCTTTCACATACACATTCAAGATTTTTTTCGTATATATAAGAACATTATTCATTTACATGATCATTATTTTTGAAATTTTTAATACTTATGTCTACTTTCTTCATAAACATTGTACGTTTTTTTATACATCATGAACATTTTATACACAATTTTAAAATTTTAAAATACATAATTAATTTTTTGTAAATGTATTTTTTATGTCTACTTTTTTCCATACTAAATTTTACAATTTTTCTGTGCATCAGAAACATTTTCATATACACATGTAACAGTTTTCGAGTACATGATTAACATCTTTGAAATCATATTTTTGTTATGTCTACATTTTATATAAACATTGTACATTTCTTGTGTACATTTTTCATATACACATCTAACATTTTTCAAATACTACCCATGTAGCGAAATATAAGAAGTATTTGCAGTTTAATTTGCAAATACGTCCTATATTTTGATAGGGGGGAGTACATGATTAACATTTTTCGTTTTTGATAAAGTGCGATTCTATTATCTTAAAATGTAGCATCAAGTGGATACAAAGCATTATGAGTAACACCCGGCCTCTGCATAATTAGGATGCACACAATCAAATCCGAAAGTCCGACAAAAATTCATCAAATAAAAACCGACAAATTGACAATAATAGAGTCCTATAGACCTACATTATGCCTATGTCAAAGGAGGTGGTGGATCGATCCGAAGGTTATGTTGCCACCTCCATACTTTCATAGACACCTGGTCCAATCGCGTACACACTGCCTTAAATAGCGGTTGGTACTTCGGTCGTTCTAGAATAGACCACATATATAGAGAGTGCGTACACCGAAAAATAACCTGCAAAAGGGAAGCATTTTGTATTGAAAATTAAATCATTTCTACATAGTCACAGTGACCAAATTAAGGCATACACTCCCTCCCTTATTAGCATTTTGGAACTATTTGAAATACCGTCCAATCAATAACCAAAAATATTGGCAACATTTGTGGGCGGATGCAAATTTAATGCTATTTAGATGAGTGACCACGTAGAACGTGCAAACTTGCATTGAAAAAAAGGTGTTTGATTGTCTCGTCATGAATACAAAAACAACATTTCTTACTCCCTTGTCAATTGCATCGTGCGAGATTGTCTTTAGTTAACATAACTCCCCTACGAAGATACCACATAAAAAATTTCACTTTTAGTGGAATCATGGACTTCCAAATTTTCTTGTTATTACTGACTGGTACCTTAGAATGTGTGAGTGCATAGTACATAGAGTCTACAGTGAAAGACCCGGATATAGTAAGGTTCCAGCGAAACACATCCTGACCTTGTGTCAGGTTAATTGAATCCAGTCTGGATAAAAGATTATGCCATGACACAAGTCGGGGGCAATCAAATCCCGCCTGAACAAAATATTCGGTAGGGATGAACTGAGCACCTATGCAATAGTATTATTCTTATCGCAAGCAATGTTGTATAAGGCTGGATATTGTTCTCGGAGACTAGCCTTGCCTAGCCATATGTCTCCCCAAAAATGAATCTCCGACCCGTCTTTTATCGCGAAAGACCCAAAGCGAAAGAGATGTTTCTTTGTCGCCATTGGGCCAGCCCAGAAGTGCAAGTCACCGGGTTTCCAAAATGCTTGAGACACCGCCTTTTGACCTAGATACTTGTTGTGCAAAATGGTTTGCCAAACACTATCCTCAGTAAGAAATTTGAATAACCATTTACTGAGTAGGGCCTCATTCTTGACCTGCAGATCATGAATGCCAAAGCCACCTTCGTCTTTCACCCTACAAACGACGCTCCATTTGGCCAGCTTGTATTTTTTTTTCACCATCTCCTTGCCAAAAGAACCTAGATATAAAATAGTCCAGTTTTGTAGGACCTTTTTTGGAAGTTGGACGAAAGAAAACATATAGAGAACCATATTTGTGAGGACATAGTTAATCAAAACCAACCGTCCCCCAACTGATAGCAGTTTGCCTTTCCAACTGCTTAACCGTTTCTTTAGACACTCCTTTACATGCTTGCACTCCTTAATGGTGAGGCGTCGATAATGAATCAGTATTTCCAGATATTTAATCAGGAATTGGCCATGTGCGCAACCAAAAAGGTCAGCATAATTGGCCGTTGCCTCAACGGCTTCTCCAAAGCAGAACAATTCACTTCTATGAAAGTTTATTTTGAGACCCGACATTTTCTGAGTTTCAAATTTCGAGCCTTGTCCAGATCATGTTTCATAAAAAGAATTGTGTCATCGCCATATTGTAAAATAGAGAGGCCACCATCCACAAGGTGTGGACTACTACTACAATCTGACCGTCCTACTTTGCGTGTTCAATTGGAATAGCCAACATGTCAGCAACAATGTTAAATAACATTGGGAACATGAACTCATCCTGCCATAGGCCTTTTTTATCTGAAAGTAATAGCCTACCTCATCATTTACTTTAGTGGCAATATTACCTCCAGTTATAAAATTTTGGGTCCACTGATGCCATTTATTTGAGAAACATTTCATTATTAGGGTGTGTTGGAGAAGGACCATTTCACCTTGTCATAGACTTTTTTTAAGTCAATTCTGAATATCACTCCACTCATGTTTTTTTGATGCATCTCATGGACGGTCTCATGCAGGACTACTACACCATCAAGTATATTCCTTCCTTACATGAACGCCATTTGAGATGGCCGGACAACATGGTCAGCTACTGCGTTGAACATATTGTACATTTTTTTTCATATATACCTTTTGATGTCTATTTCTTTAATACATATTGTACATTTTCCGTATACATCAAAAACATTTTGCTATACATGTTTAACATTTTTCAGTTTGATCAGGCGTCGAATAGAGGGTCTCTTGATCGGTTGCATAAAAAAAGACAAGAGTGATCAAGCGTCGAAGGCCCAGGCAAACGTTGCGGGTTCTTCTTCCCCAGTTCCTCTCCATCTTGCTCTGATTCTGTAGCCACCAAATTGCATCGAACCAGACTACCAGAGAAGCAAATTGAGTCATGAATCGACCGACAGTGCTGACACACTGACACTGGTCCTGCCAATCCGCCTCAACCCTCAATCATGAACTGCTTGGCATGAAGATCCAAGTGCAGTCATCTCACAAACTATTGGATCACCCAAGACTCCAACCGCATGGAAAAACCAATGATCAAATCAGAACTGACGAAAGCAGCTTATGCTTCTTGCCGCTTCGCCCCGAACGTCAGTCACCATATATAGAAGAAGAACTAAAGAACCAACGCAACGCAATACAACGGCAGCACGGCTACAAATAGCACACTCAACTCAACGGCAGCACGGCCACAGCGTCCCTGAGCCCTCTAACTACAACCATCCCAGCGAACAGCCGCAAATTGTTTCTTTCTCTCTATCTCTCTCTCTCTCTCTCTCTCTCTCTCTCGCCATGCTCGAATAATCTGATATCCCACGCTTACATTATCACTACTACTACCTGCGGTTCTCTTTGATCACCGCCGCTGTCCTACTCTTCAGTCGCCGCAACTCGACGACAACGACGCTGATGTTGTCCTTGCTGCCGCGTGCCATGGCGAGCTCCACCAGCAGCGCCGCGGCGTCGGCCGCCGTGCTCCCGGCGACGGACTCGGGGTACTTGGAGGCCGCGCGCCCACTTAGGCAATTTCTCGCGATCTTGCAGGCGATGTCATTGGACACCACATCCCACAGGCCGTCGCTTGCCAGTACGAGGAACTCGTCTTTGTCCGTCCGGTCCATGACGGTGACTTCTGGTTCCGCTATCACATATGGTTTCAGGTAATAGTCTCCTGAGATGGGCAACCATAAGGAATTCAGAACAGTGCATAATTTGTGAGATGTATATCTATTACTCCCTCCGTTCCTAAATGTAAGTCTTTTTAGGGATTCCACTACAAACTACCTACCTACAGATGTAGGTAGACATATTTTAGAGTGTAAATTCACTCATTTTGCTCCGTATGTAGTCCATAGTGGAATCTTTAAAAAGACTTATATTTAGGAACGGAGGGAGTATGCATAATACTCGTCAAGTTGTAACTAGGCTACTGTCAGTTTCCTTGCCAAAGCTACTACGTACCAATGTTAATATTTTCAAAACAACTATAGCACTGTCAATCTCAGCTACAAATATTTAACTTGTGCATATATGTCTGCCGACAAGAAATGTACAGATCAAGACGGTACAGCATCGTACCGATTGACCTCGAAGTCGCGAGCACTCCCAGGATACGGTATCCATTCCAGTTAATGACCTTGCCACCAGCTGCTTCTACTCTTTCCATTTCGTCAGGTCGGTCTGGCTGTGTACCGTCAAAACAAGAGAAAGACATCAACGTTCCCACACACTACTGTCCTACAAAGTTGGAATTGCAGAAGAAGCGAAATTGTTCAAGAGGAAGTTATGCCAGCAAAGAGAAATTCCCTAATGTCTTTGCATGGACAAGCAATAGACACGATTAACATACAGAACCACCAGCTTGCATTGCAAAATGATGGATATGATGAGAAATCATGCTTTTGTATAAAGTTGCTACCGCGGAAAGAGCACGTTGGACGAAAGTCAGCCGGATAACTAAAGGCAGAATGACACATCAACTATCTGCATTGAGGTTTTGAAAACAAGATGTTCTAGTTGCGGATATATCAAGCCATATCAAGTGCATGCGACAAGGGACTTCCGCTCTTCAAGTATTATTGCCAGAGTACCAAACAAGACAAATTGTCTATCACCAACCTTAACCAGTTGAGTAGCATTGCATTGTGCTAGTACCTTGCCACCGCTTAGATACAAATCTAAATAAAAATGATCAACGCGGCTACATATTTGTGTTTTTGTTGAGCAAGATAAGGCTTCACAAGCTCTGCTTGGGGAAAAATATTCCTATTGTTTTGAAGCAGCACCTTGAATCAACTAGTTTCATTTATGAACAGATGCAAAATTGTGCACAATCTCTGCATCCTGTATCATTACAGTAAAACCCTGGCGCATCGTGTTGGTCCCCACAATGACTACGAAAACACATAGCTGACTAATGGCAATGCTTAAAGCAGCAGTCTGGCAACACTTTCATAAACGACCAGCATACTTGATATGACTTGACAGACCTGCATCTAAAGCAAATTATTTTCTCAATCTCAATAGTGTCCATAGTACATCGCTTGCCAAGACACCCACCTCAACTTCGGTGAGCATTTCGCTCTCCATTACTGTCTGGACTAAATTACTAACTGCCCGTGTGTTGCAACAAGGGCATACATATTCTAGTGGTTCAACACCAATCGTGTCCGACATAAATCTTATACCCATCGCATTCTAGATTTTGGTAAGATTTGATTTGAGTTGAGTATGGGTAAGGGTAAGGGAAGGCAAGAGAATTTTTGATTTAGTTGAGGTTCTGGTAAGGTTTAGCTAGGCACACATTGTATCACAACCTTCTGAGATGTTTAACCCAAGAACCATGTACACGGCACTTGCAAAGCTGCTATCGCTCCAAATAATTTGAAAAGGAAAGACCATTAGGCTTAAGCATTAATCTTTAACATCACTCTGCATCGGAACAGATGGATGGATGAGATCTGGCAATGGTTTAGACACAGAGAACCCTAAGTGTGTCTATGGAGGCCAACTCGGTCCTGCCTATTATACTCTATGATAGTGGCATAGTGCTAAGCACGCGACTGGTAAATGGGCTTGACAAATACCTTAACTTTGAGTTACAAGTGAGAAGTTAGCTATTGCATGTTGTTTCAACCATGTTGAGTGAAATATTGCCGGAAATACAGTCTAAGCTAATTTCCTTCTCCCCGGTTTAGCCAATCGACGTCTGAGCTGCTGTCCTACTGCACAAGCAAGACATCATCTGAAGATAGCTTGACACTTAACAGAGGAAGCCATCAGACCGAGCCACTGTCTCTCACACATTATTACCCCCTCCGTTTCTAAATAGAAGTCTTTTTCAAGATTTCAGATATGGAATACATATTTTGCTCCATATGTAGTCCATACTGAAATCTCTAAAAAACTTACATTTAGAAACCGAGGGTGTATTTTCGAATTATGTGCGTACTTTTCTAAACTAGAGCTAACGACCTAAATCATCATAAACTCATAAACTTAATTTCAATTCAGGAGCTACTTAACACACATACAGTGTGTTCTCTCACGCATGTATTGAGGTGTATACTCCCAACCAAACCATACAGACGTACGGCCAGAGGATCAAAAGAATGGCCGCCAAACCAACTTTGCACCAACCAAATTCAATCGACACACATTTGGCAACCAGGCAGAGAAGGTGCCTTAGCCCAACGGAGAAACCTCATATACGTGTCGTGCCGACGCCTTTTCGGCACGATTAGCACCTACTCCCTCCGTCCGGAAATACTTGTCATCGAAATGGATAAAAAGGGGTGTATCTAGAACTAAAACACATCTAGATACACCCCCTTTTATTCATTTTGATGACAAGTATTTCCGGACGGAGGGAGTACAACCTACCAGATATCACCAGAGTTTTTCCCTCAACGATCCGACCAGGGAGCTGGGGTAAGAGAGTTCCGGCGAACTCATGCGTTTTGCACATGACACAGGGTGACGCAGTCCACTAGTCCCACACGACCGCCCAAATAATGAGTGTTTGCGTTTGTACTGTGTTAAATAAAAACTTCTAATATGGACACCAACCCATCATCGCCCATGGAACACACGAGACGTCCCCGTTTCGACACGCCCGCGCGCAAAAGCAGGGGCTGGAGCGGCGGAGGCGACACCTGTAGCCCGGGGGCCGGAACGGAAACAGATCTCGCGGAAAAGATGGCGTGAACCGGCGATTTATCTGACCCTGTTAATTTGAACGGACGGATGCGTGGCAGCGTCGTGTCGTGTACCTTGTGGTCGGAGGAGAGCGGCACGGGGACGCCGCCGCGAGAGAGCACGGCGCGGGAGTCGCCGCAGTTCGCGACGACGATGCGGCGCGGGCCCACGACGGCCACGACGGCGGTGGAGCCCACCGTCTGCTCGCCGGTGTCGGTCCCGTCGTCGACGCCGACCTCGCCGTCCACCCGGGCGAAGCAGGCCGTCATGGCCTCCTTCCACCGCGCACCGTCCTCGTCGTCCTCGGCCTGACGCTGCCCTTCGCCCCCGGGCCGCAGACGACGAAGCCGCACCTCCTCCGCGAGCACCAGGTGCATCCGCAGCCGGCACGCCTCCGCCACGCGCGACCCGCCGTGCCCGTCGTACACCGCGAAGAAGCCCTCGTCCCCTGCCCCGTACTCCACGTCGCCGCTGCCCTCCACCCCCGCCGTCTCGGCCAGGAACGGCGCGGCGACGGCCACCGCGTCCTCCATCTCCCGCCGGCGCCCGATCACGGACACCGCTCCGTGCGACACGCACGCCGAACACCTAGACGCCACCGGCACCACCTTCGCGGAGTCAGACGAGTCCGAGGAGCTGTCCGGCGCCGGCCGCACCCGCTTCGCACCCTCGTCCTCCGCGGCCGCGGACGCCGTACGTCCCAGCCGCCGGAGCTCCAGCCGGCGCCGTCGCGCCGAACGGGCCACGGTCATCAGCTTCCTGTCGGCGGCGAGGAGCTCCCGTGCATGATCTCGCTTGCTCGTCTCGCTGCTCATTTCCTTCGCCGGAGAGAACAAAAAGAACTGTGGGCGTGGGACGGCGAGGCGCCTCTAATACCCGCGGCCACGGGAGGAAAAAGGTTAGACAGCGCTCCAGGGCCGTCCGATTGCCCGTAGATGGCCCCGATACGTGACAGCGAGGGCGGGAGCCGTATCCGGACGTGGATCTCGCGGGCCTGGACGTGGACGGCGGCGATGAGCCGGCGGCAGGCGCGTGGCGAGCGCGATGAGCGGCTCGGAGTCTCGGGGCTCGCGGACGGGCGTGGTACGCGCGGCTCATATGGACCGTGGAGAGGGGCGTCGGCTTCTGGCGGCGGGTCCAGGCTTTCTAGTCGCTTGCGGTGCTTGTGGGGAGGGTCCAGGGAACGATCTAACGTTTGGCGCTTTTAGGTAACGCGTGGGACCTGAATTGAAAGTGGGAGGGGTTACGTGGATGGGAGAGGAATGACGCCTGTGGGGCATGTTGTGCAGTTTTGACTGGTAGACAAGAACTGGTAGATGCACACAAGCTGTCACCAAGGTTTTGGACCCCGATGAAAATAAAATCTCATGAAGCATTGAGGTTTTTGGTTACTGTGGAGAACGCAATTTTGAATACATTTTAAAATTGGATAATATTCAGTCAAAATTCAGTTAAATTCACTGTTTTTGGGATATCCTGCTCGGTAAGGTGATTTCTCGTGGGCATCAATCTGCCCCCGTAACCGAATTTCTCAAGCGGTAACCAAAACCCTAGCTGTCACTACTCACCCAAGACCTCTTTGATTCAAATGATTCGTGACGGTACTTTTGAAGATTTTGATCCTTAGATTTTTTTTCCCCTACACACAACGTTGGACTCGTAGGAATGTAATCCAAGATTCACTTGATCTAGATTTCATAGATACATTTTCATCCACTTCAATCTTATATGAAGATTTCTATGTGTTTTCATGTGCTCAATCAAACATCGGAGCAATCCTATATACGAATATGGCAGACACCCTCTTCCTGTGTTTTTTCTACTTTACAAATCAATCAAAGAGGCACTCGTTAGGTTTTGATAGGCATTCACAAATGCATCATCTTCAAAATTGGTACTCCCTTTCTTCGTTTCTGTTAGTCCCCTTGTATTTCAGTCATTTTTTTTATCATAAACTTGGTTAATAAAAACATAAATTATACTCTCCTATCTTAAAATAAAGACGTTTTTTGTTCTAGATTTAGACCAAAAACATTTTATATTTTGAGACAGAGGGAGTATGTAGTAAAATAATACCAAGATAAAAAAGTTCAAATACAAATAGATGATATTTTTAAATAAATAAATATATTTTGCTAGCCCACCCATGGTTAAATTTTATGCAAAATACAATATGGGTTTATAAACTCAAACATAGGAAGTAAGAATGGCACCGGTAATAAATTAGTGATAGGTATCAAACATTTCAGTACTATTACCATCTATAAATCCGGACGGAGGAAGTAATAATGACATTAGTAATAAATTAGTAGCGGGTATACAACATTCGAGAAACCATTTTTTTGTGGGGATGACTTCTGATCTATTCATCACATCATGGCAGTACAAAGACCACAACAGTAACAAAAACTACATCCATATCATCTAACAACGACTGTAAGCATTGAAGTGAGCTGAAGAGGCATCGCCGTCATCGCCCCTCCTTCACAGCAGTCGAACAAACCTTGTTGAAGTAGACATCCAGAAAGTCGACGTGCTAACGCCCCAAAGGACAAACGCACTACACAACAACAACAAGGCATTATAACTTCATTAAATCAATTCACAATCAGTTATATAATGACTATAACTTATTTGAATTCATCGGCACACATTTATCTTTCTATACGCGCCGAAACAGACTCCGTCGTATATAGACATTATAAAAGACAAAAGGCATTTAAAGAGTGCAAAGGTGTTATATTGAAGCCGTCCATCAGTGGTCAGTTACATTCCTTGTGCATCAGCTTATGGTGAAGGAAAACAACAATAATGCAACCGATAGTACACGCAAACGACCGAGAATAATCACCTAGGACGGAGGTAGTTCAGAGACGTCGCCGTCCGACCGCACAGTGCGGGATCACGAGAACTGCGACGGGCGCATACGGAAGGTGCGCGCTGGCAGTAGCCGCGGGATCGATCGGTTGCGGCGAAAGCTACGTGAATCATTGCGATGGCGCCCGTTCACTGGAGCGGCACGAGGCGCGGTACGTCCGGGTCTCACCTGACCGCCGGAGTTGGACTTGGGCAAAAGGTTTAGCACGAAACAGGCGAGGTTTTACGCCGCGCGTCGCTCCCCCTGCCCTCGGCCGTGCCCGCCGGATTCAGGAAAGCGGGCCCGTTTCGACGGATCGCAGCGAGCGAGTCGGCGGGGGAAAGCGTGCGGTTGTCGCTGGCGAGCGGCAGCGGCGGGGGGGGGTGGGGCAGGGAGCGGGAGCAACATCGAGCGTGAACCTGCGATATTCGGGGCATGGGCGTGGACGCGTGTCGACGGCTTCGGGGCGCGGGGGGAGGGCATGCCGGGTCCAGGTGCAGCGCCCCCGCCACCTCCTTCCGGGGCCCACTTACGCACGTACTGCGTGCGCGACGTGGAGACGTCGGCCGTTTCCTTCCCTCCCTCGACTTTGGTCTCTCTCTCGTGGGTCAGTCGGTCAGTCAGTGGCGTGGAACTCTTGGCCGTCGTGCAGCACGGGTCGCTGCGTTACGTGCCACGCGTGACTGTGTGTGCCTGCGTGGCTCCGTATCTTTTTCTCGGCGTGCCGACGGCTCCTGGTTTTTGAATTCCGCGGCCGAAACCATGACTACGGCAGTCTGATTAAGGCTGGCTTGTGCCCAGCCACCGGAAGATTGTTTCTTCTCTCACAAATTAAGGCCTCCTGTAGAAATTTTGTAGAAACTCTATAGAATAGGATTTACAAAGAAAAAAATATTTTTAAAGCCCTTTGATTTACAAGAATGAATTTTCATTTCTATATAGGATAGAAATCAATCCTTCATATTTTGAAGAAAAAAAATTAGTCTAGACTCAATGAAAAAATTCTTAACCTATCCATCAAATAATATCTTTTTCTCTATACGAGTTCCCCTCATAGGGTTTAGAGTTCCTCTGGCGGCGCCGCCTGCCCAGAGTATGATCTCCGTCAACTAAGGTCGATCCCCTCCCTCCTCTCGCCCCTCCCTAGATCCCGTCCGGCTGGGTGCAAGCAGTAGAAGAGGGTTTTAACTACTTCCTACGAAAGAGCTAGGGTTTGGCTACCAGATCAGATGGCGGCGCGGGATGCATCAGGAAGTTCGCGGAAGGAGAAGGAACCAGTCGAGGCTCTACTCAGCCGGCTAGATCTTCAAGAGGAGGAGGAAGAGCAGTTTGTCTGGGAAGAAGAGTTCAAGGACGAACCGATCGCGGCCAAGTGGCTCGCCATAGCCAAGGTACACACGAACAAAGGGTTTAGACCATCTGCTTTGTACTCTGACATGAGAGCGGCGTGGAACCCCGCAAGAGAAGTTCGGTGGCAAGGTTGAGGACAATCTGTTCACAGTTCAATTTGGATGTCTTGCAGATTGGAATACTGCTATGAATATGGGACCTTGGTTATTTCGAGACCAAGGGGGTGCTGTTGGCTAAATATGATGGATTTAGGAACCCCAGATCGGTTCAGCTTGATAAGATTGATGTTTGGGCAAGGGTCCTAAAACTACCAGATAACTTCCTAATCCCAGCAGCGATCAAAGGTATGTGTCGCAGGATGGGAAAAGTTCTTGAAGTGCAGACTACTCTTCCTGCTGGTTTTGCTGGTGAATTTGTAAGAGTAAGGGTTGAGTTAGGTGTGACAAAAAAGTTAATTCGTTTTGTTTCTATAACAAAGAATGAAGAAACAGAATATTATCAAGTTCAGTATGAGAAAATCCCAATGTTTTGTGGCAATTGTGGCCTGCTAGGCCGCTGGTACCAGGAGTGTGGCACTGGTGAACATGATGAAAGTAAGCTTGAGTGGGGAGATTTTATGCTAGTAGATGGTGGAAGAGGTCGTGGCCGTGGTTGTGGAAGAGGTTCAGGCAGGGGCAGAGGTGAGACTAGAAGAGGAAATCCACCTTTTGGACCCGGGCGTGGAAGGGGAGTCCCCCCGTTTGCTGCTGATAGAGGTGCAATGGCCAGTTGGCGTCACATTGCATTGTTTAATAATGAAGATGTACATGATATGGAGACTGAACTGGAAGGAAACACTAGTCAGGATGTGAGAAACATGAACATCCTGGGGAAAAGAACAGCAGCAGACTCCAATATTGATGCTAGTGCGTTGGCTTTGGCCATTAGGCCAGCAGGTCCGTCAAACCTGTTGATGGGGGCGGAGACGGTAGAGAAGGATGAGGGGGATTCGTCCCCTAGCAGCCTAAGTGATCCAGCTGGTACTCCTCAAAAGAATGCAAACAAGAAGAAGCTGAAAAGGGTAGAAGGCGATGCAGTGGACAGTGCGGCGGTAACCAAAACCCTTGAGATATCGGCGTCCTCCCATGAGGGGGATGACCAGACGCAATGAAACTTTTAGCTTGGAACTGCCGGGGCCTTGGGAATGCCCCGGCAGTACGTGCTCTATTGGACGTCCAGCGGAGGTGCAACCCCGAGGTGATTTTCTTGTCGGAGACACACCTTGACAACTATCCGGCAGAGTGTTTGTGCAAAAGACTCAAGATGGATAATAAAATTGTATGCCCTAGGTGATGGTAGGAAGGGGGGTTTACTTTTATTATGGAATAATACTGTTAAGATTCATAGGATAGCTCTTGATCCTATGTTCATTGATGTAAAGATTGAAGTGAGTAATAATATTTTCTGGCACTTGACGGGGATATATGGTGAATTCAAATGGGAAAATAAACACATGACATGGAGACGTATAATACAACTGCAGCAAAGCCAAAACTTGTCGTGGTTGCTAATTGGAGATCTTAATGAAATCTTATATCTTCATGAAAAGGATGGTGGGAACCCAAGGCCTATACAGTACATGCAGGCTTTTCAGGAGGTAATTGATGATTTCCAACTGCATGATATTGGGTATACTGGAGATCCGTTCACATGGTACAGAGGAAGAATAAGGGATAGGCTGGACAGAGGCCTAGCAAATGATGAGTGGTCGGCTATGTTCCCTATTGCGTCTCTTGAGAATATGGAGTACAATCACTCTGATCACAGACCACTATGTGTAGATACTGAATATTACTCTCCAAACACTGGGGGCGGGAACAATTTGCAGGTTAAACGCTTCGAGGCAAGATGGCTGAGAGAGAAAAACTTTGATGGAATTGTTCTTGCGGCATGGGAGATGGTAAGTGCTGACCCAAGTGCGGCAAGCATATATGACAAGTTGAACAAAATGCATGCTGAATTCCACGATTGGGATCAAAGGGTTCTAAAGAAACCCAAGAAGCGTTTGCGCAAAGCTCAGCGAGATCTTGAAAAGGTCATGACAGGGCCTATGAACGATGATAGTGAAGAGAAAAGGAAAGAGTTGGCTGAACTGATTGAATATTTGCTTGAGTTAGAAGAAATACAATCGAGGCAAAGATCACGGGTGACATGGTTGTCTAGTGGTGATCGAAATACAGTCTTTTTTCAAGCGTTTGCTTCGGCAAGACGGAAGAAAAAAATTTGTTAAGAAATTAAAAGATGATGGAGGGAACTGGTTGGAAGGTATGCCTGAACTAAACTCCCATGTTCAGAATTATTTTACTCACCTATTTACTTCAGAGGTGCAGCATACAAACCCAAATGTCCTACGGAAAGTGCAACATAAAGTTACTGAGGATATGAACAATTTCTTGATGGCACCGTTTACTGTAGACGATGTCAAAAAAGTTGTTTTCAGTATTGGAGACTTAAAAGCACCCGGTCCTGACGGCTACATGCAATATTCTTCAAGAAGTATTGGCATATCTTAGGTGATGAAATCACACATGAGGTGCTGGAAGCCATTAATTCAAGGCAAATTCCGACTGAATGGAATGACACCACGATTGTCATGATACCCAAAGTGGACAACCCTAAACTGGTAACTCAATTTCGCCCCATAAGCTTGTGCAACATTCTTTACAAAATTATTTCCAAGATGTTAGCACTAAGGCTAAAAAGGATTCTTCCTGAAATTATTTCTCCAACACAAAGTGCATTTGTGCCAGGAAGAATGATCACTGATAATATCCTTATAGCCTGTGAATGTGTACACAAGATAAAGAATAAGAGGAATGGTCAAATAGGGTTATGTGCAGTTAAATTGGATATGCATAAGGCTTATGACAGAGTGGAGTGGTCCTTCTGGCATGATATAATGGTTCAGATGGGTTTTCATGAGCACTGGATCCAAATGATGATGGTTTGTGTTACTTCTGTTAAATATAAAGTAAGATTCAATTCTCAAGAGACATATGAGTTTTTTCCATCGAGGGGTATCAGGCAAGGTGACCCCCTATCTCCCTATTTATTCCTCCTTTGTGCGGAAGGTCTCTCTAGTTTATTGCAGTTTGAAGAAGAAGCTGGTGGCATATAGGGAATTAGAGTGTGCAGAAATGCACCATCAGTATCACACCTTTTATTTGTTGATGATTCTATGATTCTTATGAAAGCAGATGTTCTAAATGCAGCTTCCTTACAGCAAGTTCTAGAGGATTACTATGCAAGTTCAGGACAGTTGGTCAGTCTAGCCAAGTCTAGTGTTTTCTTCAGTCCAAATACCCCAGCTACTACTAGGACTGAAGTTTGCCTGGAGTTACATATTGACACTGAAACATTGTCAGATAAATACCTTGGTCTACCATCTATGGTAGGAGCAGATAGGAGTGACTGTTTCAGGCACTTTTATGAAAGAATTAAGGAAAGACTGAAGGGATGGATAGAGAAGCAACTCTCTTCTGGTGGGAAAGAAATCCTGTTAAAATCTGTGGCTCAGGCTATCCCTGTTGGGGAACGTAGTAATTTCAAAAAAATTCCTACGCACACACAAGATCATGGTGATGCACAACAACGAGAGGGGAGAGTGTTGTCCACGTACCCTCGTAGACCGAAAGCGGAAGCGTTAGCACAACACGGTTGATATAGTCGTACGTCTTCACGATCCGACCGATCAAGTACCGAACGTACGGCACCTCCGAGTTCAGCACACGTTCAGCCCGATGACGTCCCTCGAACTCCGATCCAGCCGAGTGTTGAGGGAGAGTTTTGTCAGCACGACGGCGTGGTGACGATGTTGATGTTCTACCGACGCAGGGCTTCGCCTAAGCACCGCTATAGTAATATCGAGGTGGACTATGGTGGAGGGGGGCACCGCATACGGCTAAAAGATCAAACGATTAATTGTTGTGTCTATGGGGTGCTCCCTGTCCCCGTATATAAAGGAGCAAGGGGTGTGCGGCCGGCCAGGGAGGAGGCGCGCCAGGAGGAGTACTACTCCCACCGGGAGTAGGACTCCCCCCCTTTCC
Source organism: Triticum urartu (assembly GCF_003073215.2). Taxonomy (NCBI): domain Eukaryota; kingdom Viridiplantae; phylum Streptophyta; class Magnoliopsida; order Poales; family Poaceae; genus Triticum; species Triticum urartu. The sequence goes on along the minus strand of NC_053024.1, from coordinate 441,658,968 downwards.
TAGTTGGATTAGGACTTGGGAGGGGGAAAGAGTGGAAGAGAAGAAGGAAGGGGGGGGGGCGCCGCCCCCCTCTCCTTGTCCTATTCGGACTGGGGGGAGGGGCACGCGACCCAGCCCTAGACGCCTCTCCTCTCTTCCACCTAGGCCCACTAAGGCCAATTAAGTTCCCGGGGGGTTCCGGTAACCTCCCGGTACTCCAGTAAAATCCTGATTTCACCCGGAACACTTCCGAGATCCAAACATAGGCTTCCAATATATCAATCTTCATGTCTCGACCATTTCGAGACTCCTCGTCATGTCCGTGATCACATCCGGAACTCCGAACATCCTTCGGTACATCAAAACATATAAACTCATAATATAACTGTCATCGAAACATTAAGCGTGCGGACCCTACGGGTTCGAGAACTATGTAGACATGACCGAGACACGTCTCCGGTCAATAACCAATAGCGGAACATGGATGCTCATATTGGCTCCCACATATCCTACAAAGATCTTTTATCGGTTAGACCGCATAACAACATACGGTGTTCCCTTTGTCATCGGTATGTTACTTGCCCAAGATTCGATCGTCGGTATCTCAATACCTAGTTCAATCTCGTTACTGGCAAGTCTCTTTACTCGTTCCGTAATACATCATCCTACAACTAACTCATTAGTTGCAATGCTTGCAAGGCTTAAGTGATGTGCATTACTGAGAGGGCCCAGAGATACCTCTCCGACAATCGGAGTGACAAATCCTAATCTCGAAATACGCCAACCCAACAAGTACCTTCAGAGACACCTGTAGAGCACCTTTATAATCACCCAGTTACGTTGTGACGTTTGGTAGCACACAAAGTGTTCCTCTGGTAAACGGGAGTTGCATAATCTCATAGTCATAGGAACATGTATAAGTCATGAAGAAAGCAATAGCAACAAACTAAACGATCATGTGCTATGCTAACGGAATGGGTCAAGTCAATAACATCATTCTCTAATGATGTGACCCCATTAATCAAATGACAACTCATGTCTATGGCTAGGAAACTTAACCATCTTTGATTCAATGAGCTAGTCAAGTAGAGGCATACTAGTGACACTCTGTTTGTCTATGTATTCACACATGTATTATGTTTCCGGTTAATACAATTCTAGCATAAATAATAAACATTTATCATGAAATAAGGAAATAAATAATAAATTTATTATTGCCTCTAGGGCATATTTCCTTCAGTCTCCCACTTGCACTAGAGTCAATAATCTAGTTCACATCGCCATGTGATTTAACATCAATAGTTCACATCACCATGTGATTAACACCCATAGTTCACATCATCATGTGACCAACATCCAAAGGGTTTACTAGAGTCAATAATCTAGTTCACATCACTATGTGATTAATACCCAAAGAGTACTAAGGTGTGATCATGTTTTGCTTGTGAGGGAAGTTTAGTCAACGGGTCTGCCACATTCAGATCCGTATGTATTTTGCAAATTTCTATGTCAACAATGCTCTGCACGGAGCTACTCTAGCTAATTGCTTCCACTTTCAATATGTATCCAAATTGAGACTTTGAGTCATCTGGATCAGTGTCAAAACTTGCATCGACGTAACCCTTTACGACGAACCTTTTGTCACCTCCATAATCGAGAAACATATCCTTATTCCACTAAGGATAATTTTGACCAATGTCCAGTGATCTACTCCTAGATCACTATTGTACTCCCTTGCCAAACTCAGGGCAGGGTATACAATAGGTCTGGTACACAGCATGGCATACTTTATAGAACATATGGCTGAGGCATAGGGAATGACTTTCATTCTCTCTCTATCATCTACCGTGGTCGGGTTTTGCGTCTTACTCAACTTCACACCTTGTAACACAGGCAAGAACTCCTTCTTTGACTGTTCCATTTTGAACTACTTCAAAATCTTGTCAAGGTATGTACTCATTGAAAAACTTATCAAGCGTCTTGATCTATCTCTATAGATCTTGATGCTCAATATGTAAGCAGCTTCACCGAGGTCTTTCTTTGAAAAACTCCTTTCAAACACTCCTTTATGCTTTGCAGAATAATTCTACATTATCTCCGATCAACAATATGTCATTCACATATACTTATCAGAAATGCTGTAGTGCTCCCACTCACTTTCTTGTAAATACAGGCTTCACCGCAAGTCTGTATAAAACTATATGCTTTGATCAACTTATTAAAGCGTATATTCCAACTCCGAGATGCTTGCACCAGTCCATAGATGGATCGCTGGAGCTTGCATATTTTGTTAGTACCTTTAGGATTGACAAAACCTTCTGGTTGCATCATATACAACTCTTCTTCAATAAATCCATTAAGGAATACATTTTTGTTTATCCATTTGCCAGATTTCATAAAATGCGGCAATTGCTAACATGATTCGGACAGACTTAAGCATAGATACGAGTGAGAAACTCTCATCGTAGTCAACACCTTGAACTTGTTGACAACCTTTTTGCGACAATTCTAGCTTTGTAGATAGTAACACTACTATCAGCGTCCGTCTTCCTCTTGAAGATCCATTTAATCTCAATGGCTCGTCGATCATTGGGCAAGTCAATCAAAGTCCATACTTTGTTCTCATACATGGATCTGATCTCAGATTCATGGCCTCAAGCCATTTCGCGGAATCTGGGCTCATCATCGCTTCCTCATAGTTCGTAGGCTCGTCATGGTCAAGTAACATGACCTCCAGAACAGGATTACCATACCAGTCTGGTGCGGATCTCACTCTGGTTTACCTACAAGGTTTCGGTAGTAACTTGATCTGAAGTTACATGATCATCATCATTAGCTTCCTCACTAATTGGTGTAGTAGTCATAGGAACAGATTTCTGTGATGAACTACTTGTTGGGGAACGTAGTAATTTCAAAAAAATTCCTACGCACACACAAGATCATGGTGATGCATAGCAACGAGAGGGGAGAGCGTGATCTACGTACCCTTGTAGACCGACAGCGGAAGCGTTAGCACAACGCGGTTGATGTAGTCATACGTCTTCACGGCCCGACCGATCAAGCACCGAAACTACGGCACCTCCGAGTTCTAGCACACGTTCAGCTCGATGACGATCCCCGGACTCTGATCCAGCAAAGTGTCGGGGAAGAGTTCCGTTAGCACGACGGCGTGGTGACGATCTTGATGTACTACCATCGCAGGGCTTCGCCTAAGCACCGCTACAATATTATCGAGGATTATGGTGGAAGGGGGCACCGCACACGGCTAATGTAACGCTCCAGATATAACTTTCCCAATTTGTACTCCAACTCTTGCTGTTTCCGGCGTTAAGTTATATTTATTTCTCGGGTTCGGGTCTTTGTCTCCGTGTGTTGTTTTCGTTGTCATGCATCTCATGTCATGTCATCATGTGCATTGCATTTGCATACGTGTTCGTCTTATGCATTCGAGCATTTTCCCCGTTGTCCGCTTTGCATTCCGGCGATTCGTTCTCCTCCGGCGGTCATTTCTACATTTCTTTTGTGTGTGGGGATTAAACATTTCCGGATTGGACCGAGACTTGCCAAGCGGCCTTGGTTTACTACCGGTAGACCGCCTGTCAAGTTTCGTATCATTTGGACTTCGTTTGATACTCCAACGGTTAACCGAGGGACCGAAAAGGCCTCGTGTGTGTTGCAGCCCAACACCCCTCCATTTTGGCCCAAAACCCACCTAACTCTGCTCCATGTCCTAGAGCATTCGATCACGATCGTGTGGCCGAAAACCGCACCTCATTTGGACTCTCCTAGCTCCTCCTATGCCTATATATAGGTCCTCCCAAAAAATTCCGGACCAAACCCTAGCCCCTCTCCTCCTCCGACCGCCGGACAAAATCCGGACGGCCGGACGTGTCCGCTCGATCTGCCCGGGCCAATCCCGCGAGGCCACGTGGACCCCTGCGCCCCACATCGCCGCTCCACGCCGCCGGCCCGCGGAGGCCCAGGGGAGGCCCTCCGCCACTCCCGCCCGGGCCGAGGGTCGCCCGCACCCCGCCGCCGTCTCCTTCGCCTCCGGGGGCGCGCCGCCCCCTCCGCCGTGGTTCTCCGCCCCGGCCGCCGCATCCGTCGCCGGCGGGACGCCCGCACCTCGCCGCGCCCTCCTTCCGGCCCCGCCGCGCCGGCCGGCCGCCGCCACCGCAGCTCCGGCGAGCTCCACCGCCCGCCTCCACGCCCCGGCCTCGTCCCCAACTCCGGCCGGCCCAACGCCGGCGTCCTCTCCGGCGACGTCGAACCTCGTTTTGCGTGCGATCCAGATCTGGATCGGGTTGCTACAGTAAACCCTAGTTCGGGGTAGTTTTTTTGCTAAGTCCCAGAATTTTTAGTTCATATGCCCATGTTCGAGGCCCCATAACTTTGCATCCGTAGCTCTGATTCATGCATATAGCATATCAAAATGTTCGTCTCGACGAGTACATCATTTCCTTCCATTGCATCATTTTCATTTGAGCTCATCTTGATGCCCGAAATGCTGTTAGAAGGAGGCTTCGTGAGTTATTTGTCAGATCTGCTAGTTCATCTTAGACTTTTGTCATTTTTGCCATGATTATTGTGTGCATGCTATGCCTGTGAGTCCTTCATATGTTTTGTTAAGGATTTTGTCTTCTTTCCAGAGGTGCAACCCATGTATTTTTAGGATGTGTGTGGTGACTTGTGCAAGCTTGCAAAGTGAGGCACCCGGTAAATCTGTTTTCAGGGACAGTAGTTTTCACTAAGTCTGGGATTATTTAGTTCATGATGCCATATGTTCGTGTTGTTTCCTAGTGATCCGTGCCTCTTTTGAGGATGATCAGTAAGGGAGTTTTGTTAACCTTGTAGTGCTCTATCCATCCATGTCTTTGTTTGAAATTATGGAGCACCCTAGCTTGAGTCAATCGAGCTCTACTTTTGCTTCGTGGTGAATCTGGGCAGATCGTCCTTTGTCATCGGTATGTTACTTGCCCGAGATTCGATCGTCGGTATCTCAATACCTAGTTCAATCTCGTTACCGGCAAGTTTCTTTACTCATTTAGTAATACATCATCTTGCAACTAACTCATTAGTTGTAATGCTTGCAAGGCTTATGTGATGTGCATTACCGAGAGGGCCCAGAGATACCTCTCCGACAATCGGAGTGACAAATCCTAATCTCGAAATACGCCAACCCAACATGTACCTTTGGAGACACCTGTAGAGCTCCTTTATAATCACCTAGTTACGTTGTGACGTTTGGTAGCACACAAAGTGTTCCTCCGGTAAACGGGAGTTGCATAATCTCATAGTCATAGGAACATGTATAAGTCATGAAGAAAGCAATAGCAACATACTAAACGATCGAGTGCTAAGCTAACGGAATGGGTCAAGTCAAATAACAACTCTTTGTCTATGGTTAGGAAACATAACCATCTTTGATTAACGAGCTAGTCAAGTAGAGGCATACTAGTGACACTCTGTTTGTCTATGTATTCACACATGTATTATGTCTCCGGTTAATACAATTCTAGCATGAATAATAAACATTTATCATGAAATAAGGAAATAAATAATAACTTTATTATTGCCTCTAGGGCATATTTCCTTCAGTCTCCCACTCCGTCGCCGGCGGGACGCCCGCACCTCGCCGCGCCCTCCTTCCGGCCCCGCCGCGCCGGCCGGCCGCCGCCACCGCAGCTCCGGCGAGCTCCACCGCCCGCCTCCACGCCCCGGCCTCGTCCCCAACTCCGGCCGGCCCAACGCCGGCGTCCTCTCCGGCGACGTCGAACCTCGTTTTGCGTGCGATCCAGATCTGGATCGGGTTGCTACAGTAAACCCTAGTTCGGGGTAGTTTTTTTGCTAAGTCCCAGAATTTTTAGTTCATATGCCCATGTTCGAGGCCCCATAACTTTGCATCCGTAGCTCTGATTCATGCATATAGCATATCAAAATGTTCGTCTCGACGAGTACATCATTTCATTCCATTGCATCATTTTCATTTGAGCTCATCTTGATGCCCGAAATGCTGTTAGAAGGAGGCTTCGTGAGTTAATTGTCAGATCTGCTAGTTCATCTTAGACTTTTGTCATTTTTGCCATGATTATTGTGTGCATGCTATGCCTGTGAGTCCTTCATATGTTTTGTTAAGGATTTTGTCTTCTTTCCAGAGGTGCAACCCATGCATTTTTAGGATGTGTGTGGTGACTTGTGCAAGCTTGCAAAGTGAGGCACCCGGTAAATCTGTTTTCAGGGACTTAGTAGTTTTCACTAAGTCTGGGATTATTTAGTTCATGATGCCATATGTTGTGTTGTTTCCTAGTGATCCGTGCCTCTTTTGAGGATGATCAGTAAAGGAGTTTTGTTAATTGTAGTGCTCTATCCATCCATGTCTTTGTTTGCAATTATGGAGCACCCTAGCTTGAGTCAATCGAGCTCTACTTTTGCTTCGTGGTGAATCTGGGCAGATCGTCAACTCGTTTGCGATTTTGCCGATGTTATTATAGTTGATCCGTGCATGCTATGCCATTTTTCTTGTCATGTATAGCTAGAATTTTGTGCCTTCTTAATGGATGTATGCTTGCCTTGCCATGACTTGCACCGTGGTGAGTGCATCGAGCTCGTTTACATGCCTTCGTGAGTTATATTTCAGTATGTCTCAGTTTTCACTAAGTCTGAAAACTGATTGTGTTTGAGCTATGTTCGTGTGCTTGTTAGTATATTTTGTGATCCCTTTTGGCCCCAGGTCACTTGGGACTTTTGTTAAGCTTGTTTGGTAGCTCCATGCCATGCTCTTCCTTGTCATAATCAGGTCATGTATCATGTTGTTTTGCTGCTCCGAAGAGGGCTTCACGATCTGAAATTTCAGACTAGTGTTAATTTCACTAAGTCTGAAATCTGTTTTGCATTTGTGTTTTTTCCATGCTTGTTTGAACCTCATAATGGATGAATTGGCCGTGGCTCAGTGCTAGTCTTTTGTTAAGCATCTTGTGTGCATCCCTGCCATGTATTTTGTTGTCATGCTTGGTGGCTGTAGCATGTTCATTTCATTGCATTTAGATGCCTACTTGCTGTAAATCGCAGACTGGTGTCATATCTTAAAACGCTTGCCATTTCCAAACCGTAACTCCGATTCCGGCGTTCTTTATATCATTTTCAAGCGATTTCATCTCTTATTTCTAGTGGCACCCTTGGAATTCCAAGTTGAGGCCAGGTTCATGCATTTCCTGTCACATCTTGCATTTTGCATCCCGCATCGCATCCCGCATAGCATACCATCATTGCATCTTATTGTTTGAGTTTGCATGTGGTTGATTGTATCCTTGTTGCTTGTTTGTCTTGTTTGGGTAGAGCCGGGAGATGAGTTTGCTACCGAGGAGCCCGTTGAGTTTGCTTTTGAGGATCCAGTCAACTCTGACAACTGTGCAGGCAAGATGATCATACCCTCGAAATCACTACTATCTTTGCTATGCTAGTTTGCTCGCTCTTTTGCTATGCCAATGCTACGATGCCTACCTTTTGCTTGTCAGCCTCCCAAATTGCCATGTCAAACCTCTAACCCACCTTGTCCTAGCAAACCGTTGATTGGCTATGTTACCGCTTTGCTCAGCCCCTCTTATAGCGTTGCTAGTTGCAGGTGAAGATTGGAGGCCGTTCCTTGTTGGAACATCTTTTATTTACTTGTTGGGATATCATTATATTGCTATGTTATCTTAATGCATCTATATACTTGGTAAAGGGTGGAAGGCTCGGCCTCTCGCCTAGTGTTTTGTTCCACTCTTGCCGCCCTAGTTTCCGTCATATCGGTGTTATGTTCCCGGATTTTGCGTTCCTTACGCGGTTGGGTTATAATGGGAACCCCTTGATATTTCGCCTTAAAGCTTGTCCAGCAATGCCCAACCTTGGTTTTACCATTTGCCACCTAGCCTTTTCTTTCCCTTGGGTTCTGCAGACTCAAGGGTCATCTTATTTTAACCCCCCCGGGCCAGTGCTCCCTCTGAGTGTTGGTCCGAACCGGGCAGCCTGCGGGGCCACCTCGGGGAAACTTGAGGGTTGGTTTTACTCGTAGCTTGACCTATCTGAGTGTGCCCTGAGAACGAGATATGTGCAACTCCTATCGGGATTTGTCGGCACATTCGGGCGGTGTTGCTGGTCTTGTTTTAACCTGTCGAAGTGTCTTGAGTTACCGAGATACCGAGTCTGATCGGAACGTCTTGGGAGGAGGTCTATTCCTTCGTTGACCGTGAGAGCTTGTCATGGGCTAAGTTGGGACTCCCCTGCAGGGATTGAACTTTCGAAAGTCGTGCCCGCGGTTATGGGCAGATGGGAATTTGTTAATGTACGGTTGTAGATAACTTGAACCTTAATTAATTAAAATGAATCAACCGAGTGTGTTACCGTGATGGCCTCTTCTCGGCGGAGTCCGGGAAGTGGACACGGTGTTGGAGTAATGTTTGCACAGGTAGCTCTCTAGTTTCTCGCTCGCGCTTTGCCCCCTCTTCTCGCTCTCCTTTGCGTATAAGTTAGCCACCATACTTGCTAGTCGCTTGCTGCAGCTCCACATATATTTGCCTTACCATTCCTATAAGCTTAAATAGTCTTGATCGCGAGGGTGCGAGATTGCTGAGTCCCTGTGACTCACAGATTACTATAACTCCAGATGCAGGTCCAGGTGATTCCGCTCCAGGTGACGAGTATGAGCTCAAGTGGGAGTTCGACGAAGACTCTCAGCGTTACTACGTGTCTTTTCCCGATGATCAGTAGTGGTGCCCAGTTGGGGGTGATTGGGACCGTTGTCGCATGTTGGGTTCTTTTCTATTTTGGCGCCGTAGTCGGGCCATGCGTGTTTGAATGATGTAATGTTATTTACGTTCTTGATTGACGTGGCGAGTGTAAGCCAACTATGTTCTTCCCTTTTATTATTACATTACATGGGATATTTGTGAAGATTGCGTAACTTGCGACATATGCCTTCAATGCGATTATGTCTCTAAGTCGTGCCTCGACACGTGGGAGCTATAGTCGCATCGAGGGTGTTACAAGTTGGTAATCAGAGCCATCCCCGACCTTAGGAGCCCCATTGCTTGATCGTTTTTAGCGGCCGAGTTGTGTCTAGAAAAAATGTTTTGAGTCATTTAGGAATTATATATCGGAGAGCTTAGGAATTCTTTTTACTTCCCAGTCTCCTCATCGCTCTGGAAAGGCATCCCGACGTAGAATTTTGACTCTACTCTTCTCAAATTTCACTAAATTTTTTTTTAGGATCACGCGAGTATCTTGGAATCGTTCCGATGGCTTATGATGAGAACATTGTCTTGGTGCCTCCTGTCAGGGGTTTAGTGGAAGTGTCCCGGAGAGTTGAGCTCTGAGGTGTTGTCATCATAATTTTATCGTTGCAATTCTGGAATACTTGAGATATGTTTGCCGACATCGAAAATCTCTTTTATGCAGTTCGTTGGTGAGATAACCTCGACGCCACCCAGTACTGGGGCGGGAGTTCGGAAGTATCGCCATAACTTGTATAACGGATGCTTTTCGAAGGTTGAGGTAGATGGTTTACGAAGGTTTCTTGGTTATGTTTTGAAGGATGGATACAGCTGGATGTAGGTATTGCTAGTTTGGGTGAGATATTATGCTTCCCCTGTATCCCCAACACCTGATTGCATAACCGGAAAAGTTCGGGAGTTTCATAGGTGGGAATTCTCGTAGCTCTAGTTCTTCTTCCACGGATATTGGTTTGAGATTGGGATTTCTTACCGATTATTCGTTCTTGGTCCGTACCTTGTTGATTTACTTCTTCTACCTAATTCTACGTGGCTTCTCAATTTATGGATATGTGACCATTTCAAGAGGAATGCATTCGTTCATTTTGTTCGGATGTGAAGACTATATGTTGCAATTTTCATTCCGTTGGATTCAGCTTCAATATTTATCTATCAATGTGCTAATGGTGGTCAACCTCTTCAGGATGGCTCCTCCAACGCGCACGACTCCGAATCCTGATCCGCCACCACCTCCACCTCCTCCAGAGGCATGGCAAGCTGTGATGGCCGCAACCAATGCAAACACACAGCTGATCATGCAAATTCTTCAAGAGCGCAATCAAGGCAGTCAAGGGAATCAAGGCAGCAATCAGAGTCACTTTGCTACACTCAACCAGTTCCTTGCTAACGGGCCAAAGACTTTCAGCAATTGTGTTGAGGCAACCGATGCTGACGATTGGCTTGTGGATCTGTGCAAGCATTTCGAGTGCAGTAACGTCAGGCCTGAGGACTTTGTCAAGTTCGCTTCCTTCCAACTCAAAGATCAAGCTGCAGAATGGTTCCAGCAGTACAAGGATTCCAGAGGTGGACGTGTTATCACTTGGGATGATTTCCGTCGAGATTTCCGAGCTCATCATATTCCGCAGAGTGTGGTTGAAAGCAAGCGTGAGGAATTCCGCAATCTGAAGCAAGGCTCTTTGTCTGTCTATGACTACAACAAGTTGTTCCAGAAGCTCGCCCGCTTTGCCAAGCAGGACGTCCCTGATGAGAAGAGCATGATATACCAGTTCAGGGGTGGTCTCAGAGAAGATATCCAGCTCGCTCTTGTTCTCTTTGAGCCCTTGAGATACGATGAGTTCTACAACATGGCACTGAAGCAAGAGGCTGCTCAGTTGAGGTGTGATGCTTCCAGGAAGCGAGTCAGAGATGCTACTCCTTCTTCCTCTACTCAAGTGGCCAAGCAGCAGAAGTTTTGGCTTCCTCCTCCTCTGTTCCGTCAGCCGTATCAGCAGAAGAGCAAAGGTGGCAGTGGTTCTTCCCACCCACCCAACCCTGGCTTTCAGAACAACACTTCGTCTCAAGCTCCAAGATTGAGTGCTCCGTATCACCGTCCGCTTTCTGAGGTCACGTGCAAAAAGTGCCAACAGAAGGGTCACTATGCCAACAAGTGTCTCAACCAGAGGCGTCTTCCTCCTCCTCCTGTCAGATCGGCAAGTACAGCTGTGATCAAGCATAACCCCAAGCATGCCAAGGTCAATTTGATGAATGCAGCTTAGGCAGAGGACTCGTCAGATGTGATCATGGGTAACCTTCCTGTTAATGATATTCCAGCTAAAGTTCTTTTTGACACGGGTGCATCGCATTGTTTCATGTCAAAGCCATTTTTTACCAAGCATGAGTTCATTTCTTCTCATTTGGGTAAAAAAATGGATATCGTTTCTCCTGGCAAACGTTTGAGTGCTAGTCTGGAGGTGCCAGATGTTACTATCACGTTGGGCGACTACAAGTTCCTTTCTTCCCCAATGGTTCTTGATAACTCGGATATTGATCTTATTCTCGGGATGGATTGGCTTTCTAAGCACAAGGCTCAGCTTGATTGTGCATCCAGGCAGATTCAATTGACTCATTCGTCTGAGGATGTAATTGTCTTTACCGCTCGTGATGATACCATTCGTCTGTTTTCTCTCAATGAGAAGGGTGAATTGGATGCCATCTCGCAAATTCCAGTCGTTTGCGAATATCAAGACGTCTTTCCAGAAGAGCTCCCAGGAATGCCTCCACACCGGCCAGTTGAATTCGTTATTGATCTTGAGCCTGGTATGGAACCTGTGTGCAAACGTCCTTACAAGCTCGGACCTGAAGAGTTGAAGGAGCTGAAGAAGCAACTCGATGTGCAAGAGAAAATGGGTCTTATCCGGCCTAGTTCTTCTCCGTGGGGTTGTGGTGTTGTTTTTGTGAAGAAGAAGGATGGAACGGACCGAATTTGTGTTGATTACCATCCAGTGAACAAGAAGACCATCAAGAACAAATACCCACTTCCCAACATCAATGAGCTATTCGAACAACTCAAAGGTGCCCAAGTATTCTCCAAGCTTGATCTCCGTATGGGTTATCACCAGATTCGCATTCGTGAAGAAGATATTCCCAAGACAGCATTCAGAACAAGCTTTGGTTCATATGAATACACTGTCATGTCTTTTGGCCTCGCCAACGCTCCTCCGACGTTCTCCCGCATGATGAAATTCATCTTCAACGCCTACACCAATGACTTCGTTTTGGTCTATCTCGACGACATTCTGGTTTTCTCCAAGAACAAGGAAGATCATGCCAAGCATTTGCGTTTGGTTCTTGATAAGCTCAGAGAACATCAGTTCTACGCCAAGTTCTCCAAGTGTGAATTTTGGCTCGATGAGTTTCTTTATCTTGGCCATATCATCTCTGCCAAGGGCATTTCCGTGAATCCTGAGAAGGTGTCCGCAATAGTGAATTGGGAACCTCCTCAGAATGTGAAGCAACTCCGCAGTTTTCTCGGTCTCGCAAGCTATTGCCAAAGATTCGTTAAAAACTTTTCTAAGATCGCGAAGCCTCTCTCAAATCTTCTTCAGAAGCACGTCAAGTACGTTTGGTCTCCGGAGTGTGATATTGCTTTCAACACTTTGAAAGAGAAGTTGATCACTGCTCCAGTTCTGACTCCGCCTGATGAATCCAAACCGTACGAGGTCTTTTGTGATGCCTCTCTCCAAAGTCTTGGCGCAGTATTGATGCAAGAGAAGAAAGTTGTTGCTTATACATCTCGCCAGTTGAAGCCTAATGAGAAGAACTACCCCACTCATGATCTCGAGTTGGCGGCAGTTGTGCATGCTCTTTTGACTTGGAGACATCTTCTATTGGGAAGAAAAGTGGACATTTTCACTGATCACAAGAGTCTCAAGTACATCTTCACTCAGCCTAATCTCAACCTCAGGCAAACTCGATGGGTCGAAATGATTCAAGAGTATAATTCGAGTATTGAGTATACTCCAGGCAAGGCTAATGTGATTGCTGACGCTTTGAGCAGGAAGGCTTACTGCAACAGTCTGATTCTTAAGCCTTATCAACCCGAGCTTTGTGAAGCCTTCCGCAAACTTAATCTGCAAGTTGTTCCTCAAGGTTTCCTCGCCAACCTTCAAATCTCTCCCATCTTAGAAGATCAGATTCGCCAAGCCCAGCTTCTTGATGCTATGGTGAAAAAGGTGAAGATTGGGATTGCCAAGAGTCAGTCCAAGTACAAGTGCTACCACCTTGATGACAAGGACACTCTCTTCTTCGAGGATCGAATTGTTGTACCCAAAGGAGAACTTCGTAAAGTGATCATGAACGAGGCTCACAATTCTCTCCTCTCCATCCACCCTGGGAGTACGAAGATGTATCAGGACCTCAAGCAAGCTTATTGGTGGACTCGAATGAAGCGCGAGATCGCTCAATTCGTGAATGAATGTGATGTCTGCAGAAGAGTGAAGGCAGAACACCAAAGGCCAGCTGGTCTCCTCCAACCTCTTGCCATTCCAGAATGGAAGTTTGACCACATTGAAATGGACTTCGTGACTGGGTTTCCAAAGTCCAAGTGTGGCAATGATGCTATATTCGTTGTCATCGACAAGCTCACCAAAGTGGCTCACTTTCTGCCTATCAAAGAGTCGATCACTACATCTCAATTGGCGGAACTCTATACCTCTCGCATTGTCTCTCTGCACGGTATTCCTCAAGTGATCTCTTCAGACCGTGGCAGCATCTTCACCTCGAAGTTTTGGGATTCTTTTCAGAAGGCCATGGGCACGAACATCCGCTTTAGCACTGCTTTCCATCCTCAAACAAGCGGTCAAGTCGAGCGTGTCAACCAGATTCTTGAAGATATGCTCAGGGCTTGTGTGATCTCCTTCGGCATGAAGTGGGAGGATTGTCTTCCTTATGTTGAATTCTCCTACAATAATAGTTTTCAAGCAAGTTCGGGCAAGGCCCCTTTTGAAATTCTGTATGGCAGGAAGTGCCGTACCCCTCTCAACTGCTCTGAAACCGGTGAACGTCAGCTTTTGGGTAATGACTTAATCACAGAAGCAGAAGAAATGTGCAAAGTCATTCGAGATAACCTCAAAGCAGCCCAATCCCGCCAGAAGAGCTACTATGATAGTAAGCACCGTGATTTGGCTTTCGAGATCAGAGATCATGTTTACCTCCGCGTCTCTCCTATGAAAGGTACTCGTCGCTTCGGTATCAAAGGGAAGCTTGCCCCTAGATATGTGGGACCTTTCAAGATTGTCAGCAAGAGAGGCGACCTCGCCTATCAACTCGAGCTTCCTTCAAACTTTGCAAATGTTCATGACGTGTTCCATGTCTCTCAGCTTTGAAAGTGCTTCAAGACTCCTGACCGCATCGTCAACTTCGAGGACATTGAGCTCCACGAAGATCTCTCTTATCGTGAGCACCCAGTTGCTATTCTTGAAGAGACTGAACGCAAGACTCGCAACAAGTCAATCAAATTTCTCAAAGTCAAGTGGTCACACCATTCCGACCGTGAAGCTACCTGGGAATGCGAGGATCACCTCCGTTCTGAGTACCCGGAGTTCTTTCAGTCCTAGATCTCGGGACGAGATCTTTTCGTAGTGGTGGAGTGTTGTAACGCCCCAGATATAACTTTCCCAATTTGTACTCCAACTCTTGCCGTTTCCGGCGTTAAGTTATATTTATTTCTCGGGTTCGGGTCTTTGTCTCCGTGTGTTGTTTTCGTTGTCATGCATCTCATGTCATGTCATCATGTGCATTGCATTTGCATATGTGTTCGTCTTATGCATTCGAGCATTTTCCCCGTTGTCCGTTTTGCATTCTGGTGCTTCGTTCTCCTCCGGTGGTCATTTCTACCTTTCTTTTGTGTGTGGGGATTAAACATTTCCGTATTGGACCGAGACTTGCCAAGCGGCCTTGGTTTACTACCGGTAGACCGCCTGTCAAGTTTCGTATCATTTGGACTTCGTTTGATACTCCAACGGTTAACCGAGGGACCGAAAAGGCCTCGTGTGTGTTGCAGCCCAACACCCCTCCATTTTGGCCCAAAACCCACCTAACTCTGCTCCATGTCCTAGAGCATTCGATCACGATCGTGTGGCCGAAAACCGCACCTCATTTGGACTCTCCTAGCTCCTCCTATGCCTATATATAGGTCCTCCCAAAAAATTCCGGACCAAACCCTAGCCCCTCTCCTCCTCCGACCGCCGGACAAAATCCGGACGGCCGGACGTGTCCGCTCGATCTGCCCGGGCCAATCCCGCGAGGCCACGTGGACCCCTGCGCCCCACATCGCCGCTCCACGCCGCCGGCCCGCGGAGGCCCAGGGGAGGCCCTCCGCCACTCCCGCCCGGGCCGAGGGTCGCCCGCACCCCGCCGCCGTCTCCTTCGCCTCCGGGGGCGCGCCGCCCCCTCCGCCGTGGTTCTCCGCCCCGGCCGCCGCATCCGTCGCCGGCGGGACGCCCGCACCTCGCCGCGCCCTCCTTCCGGCCCCGCCGCGCCGGCCGGCCGCCGCCACCGCAGCTCCGGCGAGCTCCACCGCCCGCCTCCACGCCCCGGCCTCGTCCCCAACTCCGGCCGGCCCAACGCCGGCGTCCTCTCCGGCGACGTCGAACCTCGTTTTGCGTGCGATCCAGATCTGGATCGGGTTGCTACAGTAAACCCTAGTTCGGGGTAGTTTTTTTGCTAAGTCCCAGAATTTTTAGTTCATATGCCCATGTTCGAGGCCCCATAACTTTGCATCCGTAGCTCTGATTCATGCATATAGCATATCAAAATGTTCGTCTCGACGAGTACATCATTTCCTTCCATTGCATCATTTTCATTTGAGCTCATCTTGATGCCCGAAATGCTGTTAGAAGGAGGCTTCGTGAGTTATTTGTCAGATCTGCTAGTTCATCTTAGACTTTTGTCATTTTTGCCATGATTATTGTGTGCATGCTATGCCTGTGAGTCCTTCATATGTTTTGTTAAGATTTTGTCTTCTTTCCAGAGGTGCAACCCATGCATTTTTAGGATGTGTGTGGTGACTTGTGCAAGCTTGCAAAGTGAGGCACCCGGTAAATCTGTTTTCAGGGACTTAGTAGTTTTCACTAAGTCTGGGATTATTTAGTTCATGATGCCATATGTTCCTGTGTTTCCTAGTGATCCGTGCCTCTTTTGAGGATGATCAGTAAAGGAGTTTTGTTAATCTTGTTATGCTCTATCCATCCATGTCTTTGTTTGAAATTATGGAGCACCCTAGCTTGAGTCAATCGAGCTCTACTTTTGCTTCGTGTGAATCTGGGCAGATCGTCAACTTGTTCGGTGATTTTACTTGCCCGAGATTCGATCGTCGGTATCTCAATACCTAGTTCAATCTCGTTACCGGCAAGTCTCTTTACTCGTTTCGTAATACATCATCTTGCAACTAACTCAGTAGTTGTAATGCTTACAAGGCTTATGTGATGTGCATTACCGAGAGGGCCCAGAGGTACCTCTCCGACAATCGGAGTGACAAATCCTAATCTCGAAATACGCCAACCCAACATGTACCTTTGGAGACACCTGTAGAGCTCCTTTATAATCACCTAGTTACGTTGTGACGTTTGGTAGCACACAAAGTGTTCCTCCGGTAAACGGTAGTTGCATAATCTCATAGTCATAGGAACATGTATAAGTCATGAAGAAAGCAATAGCAACATACTAAACGATCGAGTGCTAAGCTAACGGAATGGGTCAAGTCAATCACATCATTCTCCAAATGATGTGATCCCGTTAATCAAATAACAACTCTTTGTCTACGGTTAGGAAGTATAACCATCTTTGATTAAAGAGCTAGTCAAGTAGAGGCATACTAGTGACACTCTGTTTGTCTATGTATTCACACATGTATTATGTTTCCGGTTAATACAATTCTAGCATGAATAATAAACATTTATCATGAAATAAGGAAATAAATAATAACTTTATTATTGCCTCTAGGGCATATTTCCTTCAGTCTCCCACTTGCACTAGAGTCAATAATCTAGTTCACATCGCCATGTGATCTAACATCAATAGTTCACATCTTTATGTGGTTAACACCCATAGTTCACATCGATATGTGACCAACACCCAAAGGGTTTACTAGAGTCAGTAATCTAGTTCACGTTGCTATGTGATGAACACCCAAAGAGTACTTAGGTGTGATCATGTTTGCCTGTGAGAGAAGTTTAGTCAACGGGTCTGCCATATTCAGATCCGTAAGTATTTTGCAATTTTCTATGTCTACAATGCTCCGCACGGAGCTACTTTAGCTAATTGCTCCCACTTTCAATATGTATCCATATGAAGACTAAGAGTCATCCGGATCAGTGCCAAAACTTGTATCGACGTAACCCTTTTACGACGAACCTTTTGTCACCTCCATAATCGAGAAACATATCCTTATTCCACCAAGGATAATTTTGACCGCTGTCCAATGATCTACTCCTAGATCACTATTGTACTCCCTTGCCAAAATTAGTGTAGGGTATACAATAGGTCTGGTACACAGCATGGCATACTTTATAGAACCTATGGCCAAGGCATAGGGAATGATTTTCATTCTCATTCTATTTTCTGCCGTGGTCGGGCTTTGAGTCATACTCAACTTCACACGTTGTAACACAGGCAAGAATTCTTTCTTTGACTGTTCCATTTTGAACTACTTCAAAATCTTGCCAAGGTATGTACTCATTGAAAAAACTTATCAAGCGTCTTGATCTATCTCTATAGATCTTGATGCTCAATTTGGAAAGAGCTTCACCGAGGTTTTTCTTTGAAAAACTTCTTTCAAAACACTCCTTTATGCTTTGCAGAATAATTCTACATTATTTCTGATCAACAATATGTCATTCACATATACTTATCAGAAATGTTGTAGTGCTCCCACTCACTTTCTTGTAAATACAGGCTTCACCGCAAGTCTATATAAAACTATATGCTTTGATCAACTTATCAAAACGTATATTCCAACTTCGAGATGCTTGCACCAGTCCATAGATGGATCGCTGGAGCTTGCATATTTTGTTAGCACCTTTAGGATTGACAAAACCTTCTGATTGCATCATATACAACTCTTCTTTAAATCCATCAAGGAATGTAGTTTTGTTTATCCATTTGCCAGATTTCATAAAAATGCGGCAATTGCTAACATGATTTGGACAGACTTAAGCATCGCTACGAGTGAGAAAATTTCATCGTAGTCAACACCTTGAACTTTGTCAAAAACCTTTTTCGACAAGTCTAGGTTTGTAGATAGTAATACTACTATCAGCGTCCGTCTTCCTCTTGAAGATCCATTTAATCTCAATGGCTCGCCGATCATTGGGCAAGTCAATTAAAGTCCATACTTTGTTCTCATACATGGATCTCATCTCAGATTTCATGGCCTCAAGCCATTTCGCGGAATCTAGGCTCATCATCGCTTCTTCATAGTTCGCAAGTTCGTCATGGTCTAGTAACATGACTTCCAGAATAGGATTACCGTACCATTTTGGTGCGGATCTCACTCTGGTTTACCTACGAGATTCGGTATTAACTTGATCTGAAGTTACATGATCATCATCATTAGTCTTCCTCACTAATTGGTGTAGTAGTCACAGGAACAGATTTCTTGTGATGAACTACTTTTCAATAAGGGAGAAGGTACAATTACCTTATCAAGTTCTACTTTCCTCCCACTCACTTCTTTCAAGAGAAACTCCTTCTCTAGAAAGGATCCATTCTTAGCAACGAATGTCTTGCCTTCGGATCTGTGATAGAAGGTGTACCCAATAGTCTCCTTTGGGTATCCTATGAAGACATATTTCTCCGATTTGGATTTGAGATTATCAGGATGAAACTTTTTCATATAAGCATCACAATCCCAAACTTTAAGAAACGACAACTTTGGTTTCTTGCCAAACCATAGTTCAGATTGTGTCATCTCAACGGACTTAGATGGTGCCCTTTTAAACGTGAATGCAACTGTCTTTAATGCATAACCCCAAAACGATAGTGGTAGATCGGTAAGAGACATCATAGATCGCACCATATCTAACAAAGTACGGTTATGATGTTCGGACACACCATTATGATGTGGTGTTCCAGGTGGCGTGAGTAGTGAAACTATTTCACATTGTTTTAACTAAAGGCCAGACTCGTAACTCAAATATTTTACCTCTGCGATCATATCGTAGAAACTTTTATTTTCTTGTTACGATGATTCTCCACTTCACTCTGAAATTCTTTGAACTTTTCAAATATTTCAGACTTGTGTTTCATTAAGTAGATATACCCGTATCTGCTCAAATCATCTATGAAGGTCAGAAAATAATGATACCCGCCACGAGCCTTAACACTCATCGGATCTCATACATCAGTATGTATTATTTCCAATAAGTCAGTTGCTCGCTCCATAGTTCCGGAGAACGACGTTTTAGTCATCTTGCCCATGAGGCATGGTTCGCAAGCATCAACTGATTCATAATCAAGTGATTCCAAAAACCCATTAGCATGGAGTTTCCTCATGCGCTTTACACCAATATGACCTAAACGGCAGTGCCACAAATAAGTTGCACTATCATTATTAACTTTGCATATTTTGGTTTCAATATTATGATTATGTGTATCACTACGATCGAGATCCAACGAACTATTTTCATTGGGTGTGTAACCATATAAGGTTTTATTCATGTAAACAGAACAACAATTTATTCTCTTACTTAAATGAATAACCGTATTACAATAAACATGATCAAAGCATATTCATGCTCAACGCAAACACCAAATAACACTTATTCAGGTTCAACACTAATCCCGAAAGTATAGGGAGTGTGCGATGATGATCATATCAATCTTGGAACCACTTCCAACACACATCGTCACTTCACCTTTAACTAGTCTCTGTTTATTCTGCAACTCCCGTTTCGAGTTTCTAATCTTAGCAACTGAACTAGTATCAAATACTGAGGGGTTGCTATAAACACTAGTAAAGTACACATCAATAACATGTATATCAAATATACTTATGTTCACTTTGCCATCCTTCTTATCTGCCAATCACTTGGGGTAGTTCCGCTTCCAGTGACCAGTCCCTTTGCAGTAGAAACACTTAGTCTCAGGCTTAGGACCAGACTTGGGCTTCTTCACTTGAGCAGCAACTTGCTTGCTGTTCTTCTTGAAGTTCCCCTTCTTCCCTCTGCCCTTTTCTTGAAACTAGTGGTCTTGACTACCATCAACACTTGATGTTTTTCTCGATTTCTACCTTCGTCAATTTCCGCATTACGAAGAGCTTGGGAATCGTTTCCGTTATCCCTTGCATATCATAGTTCATCATGAAGTTCTACTAACTTGGTGATGGTGACTAGAGAATTCTGTCAATCACTATCTTATCTGGAAGATTAACTCCCACTTGATTCAAGCGATTGTAGTACCCAGACAATTTGAGCACATGCTCACAAGTTGAGCGATTCTCCTCCATCTTTTGGCTATAGAACTTGTTGGAGACTTCATATCTCTCAACTCGGGTATTTGCTTTAAATATTAACTTCAACTCCTGGAACATCTCATATGGTCCATGACATTCAAAATGTCTTTTGAAGTCCCGATTCTAAGCCGTTAAGCATGGTGCACTAAACTATTAAGTAGTCATTATATTGAGCTAGCCAAACGTTCATAACGTCTGCATCTGCTCCTGCAATAGGTCTGTCACCTAGCGGTGCATCAAGGACATAATTCTTCTGTGCAGCAATGAGGATAAACCTCAGATCACGGATCCAATCCGCATCATTGCTACTAACATCTTTCAACACAATTTTCTCTAGGAACATATCAAAATAAACACAGGGAAGCAACAATGCGAGCTATTGATCTACAACATGATTTGCAAAATACTACCAGGACTAAGTTCATGATAAATTTAAGTTCAGTTAATCATATTACTTAAGAACTCCCACTTAGATAGACATCCCTCTAATCCTCTAAGTGATCCAAATCAACTAAACCATGTCCGATCATCACGTGAGATGGAGTAGTTTCATTGGTGAACATCACTATGTTGATCATATCTACTATATGATTCACGCTCGACCTTTCGGTCTCCGTGTTCCGAGGCCATATCTGTATATGCTTGGCTCGTCAAGTATAACCTGAGTATTCCGCGTGTGCAACTGTTTTGCACCCGTTGTATTTGAACGTAGAGCCTATCACACCCGATCATCACGTGGTGTCTCAGCACGAAGAACTTTGGCAACGGTGCATACTCAGGGAGAACACTTCTTGATAATTAGTGAGAGATCATCTTATAATGCTACCGTCAATCAAAGCAAGATAAGATGCATAAAAGATAAACATCACATGCAATCAATATAAGTGATATGATATGGCCATCATCATCTTGTGCTTGTGATCTCCATCTTCGAAGCATCGTCATGATCACCATCGTCACCGACGCGACACCTTGATCTCCATCGTAGCATCGTTGTCGTCTCGCCAATCTTATGCTTCCACGACTATCGCTACCGCTTAGTGATAAAGTAAAGCATTACAGCACGATTGCATTGCATACAATAAAGCGACAACCATATGGCTCCTGCCAGTTGCCGATAGCTCGGTTAAAAAACATGATCATCACATACAATAAAATTTAGCATCATGTCTTGACCATATCACATCACAACATGCCCTGCAAAAACAAGTTAGACGTCCTCTACTTTGTTGTTGCAAGTTTTACGTGGCTGCTACGGGCTTAAGCAAGAACCAATCTTACCTACGCATCAAAACCACAACGATAGTTTGTCAAGTTGGTGCTATTTTAACCTTCGCAAGGACTGGGCGTAGCCACACTCGGTTCAACTAAAGTTGGAGAAACGGTCACCCGCTAGCCACCTTTGTGCAAAGCACGTCGAGAGAACCGGTCTCGCGTAAGCGTACACGTAATGTCGGTCCGGGCCGCTTCGTCCAACAATACCGCCGAACCAAAGTATGACATGCTGGTAAGCAGTATGACTTATATCGCCCACAACTCACTTGTGTTCTACTCGTGCATATAACATCAACACATAAAACCTAGGCTCGGATGCCATTGTTGGGGAACGTAGTAATTTCAAAAAAATTCCTATGCACACACAAGATCATGGTGATGCATAGCAACGAGAGGGGAGAGTGTGATCTACGTACCCTTGTAGACCGACAGCGGAAGCGTTAGCACAACGCGGTTGATGTAGTCGTACGTCTTCACGGCCCGACCGATCAAGCACCGAAACTACGGCACCTCCGAGTTCTAGCACACGTTCAGCTCGATGACGATCCCCGGACTCTGATCTAGCAAAGTGTCGGGGAAGAGTTTCATTAGCACGACGGCGTGGTGACGATCTTGATGTACTACCGTCGCAGGGCTTCGCCTAAGCACCGCTACAATATTATCGAGGATTATGGTGGAAGGGGGCACCGCACACGGCTAAGAATATGATCACGTGGATCAACTTGTGTGTCTAGGGGTGCCCCCTGCCCCCGTATATAAAGGATCAAGGGGGGGTGCGGCCGGCCAGGAGGAGGGCGCGCCAGGAGGAGTCCTACTCCCACCGGGAGTAGGATTCCCCCCCTTTCCTAGTTGGAATAGGATTCGGGAGGGGGAAAGAGGAGAGAGAGAAGGAAGGGGGGGCGCCGCCCCCCTCTCCTTGTCCTATTCGGACTAGGGGGGGAGGGAGCGCGGCCCAGCCCTGGCCACCTCTCCTCTCTTCCACTAAAGCCCACTAAGGCCCATATACCTCCCGGGGGGTTCCGGTAACCTCCCGGTACTCCGGTAAAATCCCGATTTCACTCGGAACACTTCCGATATCCAAATATAGGCTTCCAATATATCAATCTTTATGTCTCGACCATTTCGAGACTCCTCGTCATGTCCGTGATCACATCCGGGACTCCGAACAAACTTCGGTACATCAAAATGCATAAACTCATAATATAACTGTCATCAAAACCTTAAGCATGCGGACCCTACGGGTTCGAAAACAATGTAGACATGACCGAGACACGTCTCCGATCAATAACCAATAGCGGAACCTGGATGCTCATATTGGCTCCCACATATTCTACGAAGATCTTTATCGGTCAGACCGCATAACAACATACGTTGTTCCCTTTGTCATCGGTATGTTACTTGCCCGAGATTCGATCGTCGGTATCTCAATACCTAGTTCAATCTCGTTACCGGCAAGTTTCTTTACTCATTTAGTAATACATCATCTTGCAACTAACTCATTAGTTGTAATGCTTGCAAGGCTTATGTGATGTGCATTACCGAGAGGGCCCAGAGATACCTCTCCGACAATCGGAGTGACAAATCCTAATCTCGAAATACGCCAACCCAACATGTACCTTTGGAGACACCTGTAGAAGCTCCTTTATAATCACCCAGTTACGTTGTGACGTTTGGTAGCACCCAAAGTGTTCCTCCGGTAAACGGGAGTTGCATAATCTCATAGTCATAGGAACATGTATAAGTCATGAAGAAAGCAATAGCAACATACTAAACGATCGAGTGCTAAGCTAACGGAATGGGTCAAGTCAAATAACAACTCTTTGTCTATGGTTAGGAAACATAACCATCTTTGATTAACGAGCTAGTCAAGTAGAGGCATACTAGTGACACTCTGTTTGTCTATGTATTCACACATGTATTATGTTTCCGGTTAATACAATTCTAGCATGAATAATAAACATTTATCATGAAATAAGGAAATAAATAATAACTTTATTATTGCCTCTAGGGCATATTTCCTTCACTACTTTCCAATAAGGGAGCAGGTACAGTTACCTCATCAAGTTCTACTTTCCTCCCACTCACTTCTTTCGAGAGAAACTCCTTCTCTAGAAAGGATCCATTCTTAGCAATGAATATCTTGCCTTCGGATCTGTGATAGAAGGTGTACCCAATATTTTCTTTTGGGTATCCTATGAAGACGCACTTCTCCGATTTGGGTTTGAGCTTATCAGGTTGAAACTTTTTCACATAAGCATTGCAACCTCATACTTTAAGAAACGACAGCTTAGGTTTCTTGCCAAACCATAGTTCATATGGTGTCGTCTCAACGGATTTAGATGGTGCCCTATTTAATGTGAATGTAGCTGTCTCTAATGCATAACACCAAAATGATAGTGGTAAATCGGTAAGAGACATCATAGATCGCACCATATCTAATAAAGTACGGTTACGACGTTCGGACACACCATTACACTGTGGTGTTCCAGGTGGCGTGAGTAGTGAAACTATTTCACATTGTTTTAACTGAAGGCGAAACTCGTAACTCAAATATTTTACTTCTGTGATCATACCATAGAAACTTTTATTTTTGTTACGATGATTCTCCACTTCACTCTGAAATTATTTGAACTTTTCAAATGTTTCAGACTTGTGTTTCATCAAGTAGATATACTCATATCTGCTCAAATCATCTGTGAAGATCAGAAAATAATGATACCTGCCGCGAGCCTCAATATACATCGGACCAAATACATCAGTATGTATGATTTCCAACAAATCTGTTGCTTGCTCCATTGTTTCGGAGAACGGAGTCTTAGTCATCTTGCCCATGAGGTATGGTTCGCAAGCATCAACTGATTCATAATCAAGTGATTCCAAAATCCCATCAGCATGTATTTTCTTCATGCGCTTTACACCAATATGACCTAAACGGCAGTGCCACAAATAAGTTGCACTATCATTATTAACTTTGCATCTTTTGGCTTCAATATTATGAAATGGTGTATCACCACGATCGAGATCCAACAAACCATTTCATTGGGTGTATGACCATAGAAGGTTTTATTCATGTAAACAGAACAACAATTATTCTCTAACTTACATGAATAACCGTATTGCAATAAACATGATCCAATCATATTTATGCTCAACGCAAACACTAAATAACATTTATTTTATGTTTAACACTAATCTCGAAAGTATAGGGAGTCTGCGATGATGATCATATCAATCTTGGAACCATTTCCAATACACATCGTCACTTCACCCTTAACTAGTCTCTGTTCATTCTGCAACTCCCGTTCCGAGTTACTATTCTTAGCAATTGAACTAGTATCAAATACTAAGGGGTTGCTATAAACATTAGTAAAGTACACATCAATAACATGCATATCAAATATACCTATGTTCACTTTGCCATCCTTCTTATCTGCCAATTACTTGGGGTAGTTCCGCTTCCAATGACCAGTCCCTTTGCAGTAGAAGCACTCAGTTTCAGGCTTAGGTCCAGACTTGGGTTTTTTCACTTGAGCAGCAACTTGTTTGCCGTTCTTCTTGAAGTCCCCCTTTCTTCCCTTTGTCCCTTTACTTGAATATAGTGGTTTTGTTTACCATCAACACTTGATGCTTTTCTTGATTTCTACCTTCGTCGATTTCAGCATCACGAAGAGCTTGGGAATCGTTTCTGTTATCCCTTGCATATTATAGTTCATCACTAAGTTCTACTAACTTGGTGATGGTGACTAGAGAATTCTGTCAATCACTATTTTATCTGGAAGATTAACTCCCACTTGATTCAAGCGATTGTAGTACCCAAACAATCTGAGCACATGCTCACTGCTTGAGCTATTCTCCTCCATCTTTTAGCTATAGAACTTGTTTGAGATTTCATATCTCTCAACTCGGGTATTTACTTGAAATATTAACTTCAACTCCTGGAACATCTCATATGGTCCATGACGTTCAAAACGTCTTTGAAGTCCCGATTCTAAGTCATTTAAGCATGGCATACTGAACTATCGAGTAGTCATCAGCTTTGCTCTGCCAGACGTTCTTAACATCGTCAGTTGCATCAGCAGCAGGCCTGGCACTCAGCGGTGCTTCCAGGACGTAATTCTTCTGAGCAGTAATGAGGATAATCCTCAAGTTACGGACCCAGTCCGTGTAATTGCTACCATCATCTTTCAACTTTGCTTTCTCAAGGAACGCATTAAAATTCAACAGAACAACAGCACGGGCCATCTATCTACAATCAAACATAGACAAGCAAGATACTATCAGGTACTAAGTTCATGATAAATTTAATTCAATTAATCATATTACTTAAGAACTCCCACATAGAAAGACATCCCTCTAATCTTCTAAGTGATCACGTGATCCAAATCAACTAAACCATAACCGATCATCACGTGAAATGGAGTAGTTTTCAATAGTGAACATCACTATGTTGATCATATCTACTATATGATTCACGCTCGACCTTTCGGTCTCAGTGTTCCGAGGCCATATCTGCATATGCTAGGCTCTTCAAGTTTAACCTGAGTATTCTGCATGTGCAAAACTGGCTTGCACCCGTTGTAGATGGACATAGAGCTTATCACACCTGATCATCACGTGGTGTCTAGGCACGATGAACTTTGGCAACGGCGCATACTCAGGGAGAACACTTTTTATCTTGAAATTTAGTGAGAGATCATCTTATAATGCTACCGTCAATCAAAGCAAGATAAGATGCATAAAAGATAAACATCACGTGCAATCAATATAAGTGATATGATATGGCCATCATCATCTTGTGCTTGTGATCTCCATCTCCGAAGCACTGTCATGATCACCATCATCACCGGCGCGACACCTTGATCTCCATCGTAGCATCATTGTCGTCCGCCAATCTTATGCTTCCACGACTATCGCTACCGCTTAGTGATAAAGTAAAGCATTACAGGGTGATTGCATTGCATACAATAAAGCGACAACCATATGGCTCCTGCCAGTTGCCGATAACTCGGTTACAAAACATGATCATCTCATACAATAAAATTTAGCATCATGTCTTGACCATACACATCACAACATTCGCTGCAAAAACAAGTTAGGCGTCCTCTACTTTGTTGTTGCAATTTTTACGTGGCTGCTACGGATTTAGCAAGAACCGTTCTTACCTACGCATCAAAACCACAACGATAGTTTGTCAAGTTGGTGCTGTTTTAACCTCCGCAAGGACCGGGCGTAGCCACACTCGTTTCAACTAAAGTTGGAGAAGCTGACACCCGCCAGCCACATTTGTGCAAAGCACGTCGGTAGAACCAGTCTCGCGTAAGCGTACGCGTAATGTCGGTCCAGGCCGCTTCATCCAACAATACTGCCGAACCAAAGTATGACATGCTGGTAAGCAGTATGACTTATATCGCCCACAACTCACCTATGTTCTACTCGTGCATATGACATCTACGCATAAAACCTGGCTCGGATACCACTGTTGGGGAACGTAGTAATTTCAAAAAAAATTCATACGCACACGCAAGATCATGGTGATGCACAACAACTAGAGGGGAGAGTGTTGTCCATGTACCCTCGTAGACCGAAAGCAGAAGCGTTAGCACAACGCGGTTGATGTAGTCGTACGTATTCATGATCCGGCCGATCAAGTACCGAATGTATGGCACCTCCGAGTTCAGCACACGTTCAGCCCGATGACGTCCCTCGAACTCCGATCCAGCTGAGTGTTGAGGGAGAGTTTCGTCAGCACGACGGCGTGGTGACGACGTTGATGTTCTACCGACGCAGGGCTTCGCCTAAGCACCGCTACAGTAATATCGAGGTGGACTATGGTGGAGGGGGGCACCGCACACGGCTAAAAGATCAAACGATCAATTGTTGTGTCTATGGGGTGCCCCCTGCCCCCGTATATAAAGGAGCAAGGGGGGGTGCAGCCGGCCAGGGAGGAGGCGCGCCAGGAGGAGTCCTACTCCCAGCGGGAGTAGGACTCCCCCCTTTTCCTAGTTGGATTAGGACTTGGGAGGGGAAAGAGTGGAGGAGAAGAAGGAAGGGGGGAACCGCCCCCCTCTCCTTGTCCTATTCGGACTGGGGGGAGGGGCGCGCGGCCCAGCCCTAGCCGCCTCTCCTCTCTTCCACCTAGGCCCACTAAGGCCCATTAAGTCCCCGGGGGGTTCCGGTAACCTCTCGGTACTCCGGTAAAATCCTGATTTCACCCGGAACACTTCCGATATCCAAACATAGGCTTCCAATATATCAATCTTCATGTCTCGACCATTTCAAGACTCCTCTTCGTGTCCATGATCACATCTGGAACTCCGAACATCCTTCGCTACATCAAAACATATAAACTCATAATATAACTGTCATCGAAACATTAAGCGTGCGGACCCTACGAGTTCAAGAACTATGTAGACATGACCGAGACACGTCTCTGGTCAATAACCAATAGAGGAACCTGGATGCTCATATGGGCTCCCACATATTCTATGAAGATCTTTTATCGGTCAGACTGCATAACAACATACGTTGTTTCCTCTGTCATCGGTATGTTACTTACCCGAGATTCGATCGTCAGTATCTCAATACCTAGTTCAATCTTGTTACCGGCAAGTCTCTTTACTCGTTCCGTAATACATCATCCCGCAATTAACTCATTAGTTGCAATGCTTGCAAGGCTTAAGTGATGTGCATTACCGAGAGGGCCCAGAGATACCTCTCCGACAATCGGAGTGACAAATCCTAATCTCGAAATACGCCAACCCAACAAGTACCTTCGGAGACACTTGTAGAGCACCTTTATAATCATCCAGTTACGTTGTGATGTTTGGTAGCACACAAAGTGTTCCTCCGATAAACGGGAGTTGCATAATCTCATAGTCATAGGAACATGTATAAGTCATGAAGAAAACAATAGCAACAAACTAAATGATCATGTGCTATGCTAACGGAATGGGTCAAGTCAATCACATCATTCTCTAATGATGTGACCCTGTTAATCAAATGACAACTCATGTCTATGGCTAGGAAACTTAACCATCTTTGATTCAACGAGCTAGTCAAGTAGAGGCATACTAGTGACACTCTATTTGTCTATGTATTCACACATGTATTATGTTTCCGGTTAATACAATTCTAGCATAAATAATAAACATTTATCATGAAATAAGGAAATAAATAATAACTTTATTATTGCCTCTAGGGCATATTTCCTTCAATCCCAGTTTTTGCTATGTCTGTCTTCAGCTTACCTAAAGGCCTCTGCAAGGAGATCACTGATCTAATTGCCCAATTCTGGTGGGGTGATGATGAAGAACATAAGAGGATGCATTGGTACACATGGTGGAAACTTTGTTATCCAAAAAGAGAGGGAGGTATGGGATTCAGGGATTTATACTCCTTTAATTTGGCAATATTGTCAAAACAGTGATGGAGGCTTATTACCAATCTGGATTCCTTATGTGCAAAAGTACTGAAGGGTAAGTACTTTCCCCATGTGAGTCTACTTGAAGCTACATTGAAGAATGGATCATCTTTTACATGGCAAACTATTATGAAGGGACTTGAAACCTTTAAACTGGGTTATATTTGGAGGATAGGAACATGAGAGAATGTGAACAGATGGAATGATCCATGGATCCCATCTAGCCCGGATAGGAGGATTATATCAAGTCGAAGCCAAATTGTCCTGTCCATGGTAAGCGATCTTATCGACCCCACGACTGACACGTGGGATGAGGACTTGGTGCGCGTTATCTTTAACCCTGTGGATGTAAGACGGATCCTGCAAATACCGCTGAATGTTGGCGCTTTTGATGATTTCATAGTCTGGAATCTGGACAGCAAAGGTTGCTTCTCGGTCAGATCCGCGTACAAGCTGCAGTGGATTCGATCTTTCCAGGCCCAGGAAAATGTAATGGCACGTCCGGGTGGCTCGAGTACACCGGAAGTTTGGAGCATGATGTGGAAACTAAATGTCCCACGTAAAGTACATATCTTTTGCTGGCGTGTTCTCCATGGAATTCTGTCGCTAAAATCAATACTCACTAATCGGCATATCGGTACAGATGGAGCTTGCCCAATATGTCATCAGGATGCAGAGGATATACGCCACTTGTTACTTGACTGTTATCACGCCAAGGAGTTGTGGAAAAATCTAGGCATCACAGAAATTGTGGAGGAGGCCAAACGTATTGATAGGCCAGGCTCAGTCATGATGGAGCACCTACTATTACAACCCGATGTGCAATTGACAATTAAACCAACTCTGAACATCAAACAAGTGTTGCTTGTGGGTGCCTGGTATCTTTGGTGGATTAGGCGACACCTCACTCATGATAGTACTCCACCACCACCTATGAGATGGCATATGTCAGTACTAGCAATCGCTAATAATTATCACGAGGCCAGTACCAAAGAAAAAGCAAATAGGGAACAGAGATGGTGTAAACCAGAACCCAAATTTGTGAAGGTAAATGTGGATGCTGCTTTCTTTGTTGATGAAGGAGTGGGAGCTACAGCCGCTGTAATTAGGGATGCTAATGGGAATTTCCTAGCTGCACAGTGCAGGTTGATACGTCTTCAACGTATCTATAATTTTTGTTTGCTCCATGCTATTATATTATCTATTTTGGATATTAATGGGCTTTATTTTACACTTTTATATCATTTTTGGGACTAACCTACTAACCGGAGGCCCAGCCCAAATTGTTGTTTTTTTGCCTATTTTAGGGTTTCGAAGAAAAGGAATATCAAACGGCGTCCAAACGTAATGAAACCTTCGGGAACGTGATTTTATCAACAAACGTGATCCAGGAGACTTGGAGTGGCCATCAAGAAACAATGGAGGAAGGCATGAGGCAGGGGGCGCGCCCTCCACCCTCGTGGGCCCTCCGTTGCTCCACCGACTTACTTCTTCCTCCTATATATATCCACGTACCCCAAAACATCCATGAGCACCACGAAAACCTAATTCCACCACCGCAACCTTCTGTACTCGAGTGATCAAATCCCGGGGCCTTTCCGGAGCTCCGCCAGAGGGGGAATTGATCACGGAGGGCCTCTACATCAACTCCATGGCCTCTCCGGCGATGTGTGAGTAGTTTATTTCAGACCTACGGGTCCATAGTTATTAGCTAGATGGCTTCTTCTCTCTCTTTGGATCTCAATACATAGTTCTCCTCGATTCTCTTGGAGATCTATTCGATGTAATCTTCTTTTGCGGTGTGTTTGTCGAGATCCGATGAATTGTGGGTTTATGATCCAGATTATCTATGAACAATATTTCATTCTCCTCTGAATTATTTTATGTATGATTGGTTTATCTTTGCAAGTCTCTTCGAATTATCAGTTTGGTTTGGCCTACTAGATTGATCTTTCTTGCAATGGGAGAAGTGCTTAGCTTTGGGTTCAATCTTGCGGTGCTCGATCCCAGTGACAGAAAGGGAACCGACACGTATTGTATTGTTGCCATCAAGGATAAAAAGATGGGGTTTATATCATATTGCATGAGTTTATCCCTCTACATCATGTCATCTTGCTTAAGGCGTTACTCTGTTTTCATGAACTTAATACTCTAGATCCATGCTGGATAGCGGTCTATGAGTGGAGTAATAGTAGTAGATGCAAGCAGGAGTCGGTCTACTTGTCTCGGACGTGATGCCTATATACATGATCATACCTAGATATTCTCATAACTATGCTCAATTCTATCAATTGCTCGACAGTAATTCTTTTACCCACCGTAATACTTATGCTCTTGAGAGAAGCCACTAGTGAAACCTATGGCCCCCGGGTCTATCTTCCATCATATTAATCTTCCAATACTTAGTTATTTCTTTTGCCTTTTATTTTACTTTGCATCTTTATCATAAAAATACCAAAGATATTATCTTATCATATCTATCAGATCTCACTCTCGTAAGTGACCCTCAAGGGCTTGACAACCCCTTTATCGCGTTGGTTGCGAGGTTCTTATTTGTTTGTGTAGGTGTGTGGGACTTGAGCGTGATCTCCAATTGGATTGATACCTTGGTTCTCAAAAACTGAGGGAAATACTTACACTACTTTGCTGCATAACCCTTTTCTCTTCAAGGAAAAACCAACGCAGTGCTCAAGAGGTAGCAAGAAGGATTTCTGGCGCCGTTGCCAGGGAGATTCGCGCCAAGTCAAGTCAAGATTTGAATCCAACAACGAGTCATTTCTGGCGCCATTACCAAGTACCCATCACAAACTCTTATCTCGCATTACATTATTTTCCATTTGCCTCTCGTTTTCCTCTCCCCCACTTCACCCTTGCTGTTTTATTCGCCTTTTTTCCTCTCTCCCTCTCTCTTCGTTCCCCTTCTCTTTTTATATTCACCTCTTTTCTGCTTGCTTTGTCATTATGGCTAGTCCTTTATCTACTCCTTTGTCTCCCGAGAATGAAGTTCTTAATTTTAAACAAAGGGAGGGAGAAAATCTAAAAGATGCTTGGTACATAATTTGCAATGCTCAAAATAGATCTACTAGGAAGCAATCTACCTCTGTTCTTCTTCGCAATTTTTATGTAGGCATCACCCCTTGGAATAGATATATTCTTGATACCATTACCAGAGAAAATTTCTTGGGTAGCCATAATTTTTATTCTTATAATGCTATGATAGATTTGTTTGGCCCACCACCTCTTTTGGTTAATGGAACTATGTTAACTTTGGAACATGTGATGCAAAGGCTTGAAATTATTGAGAATAAAGTTGCTACTGTAGAGTTGATTGAGAATTTGGATAAAAATATCCACAACCAAATTACCATATGAATATATTATGAGAGCCACTTATGGATTGACTACCAAAGATGGCAATACCTAGATCTATCTTCGCTTTTATGTCTAGCTAGAGGCGTTAAACGATAGCGCTTGTTGGGAGGCAACCCAATTTTATTTTTATTCCTTGATTTTTTGCTCCTGTTTATTAATAAATAATTTATCTAGCCTATGTTTTGGTTGTGTCTTTTTTTGTTTAATTAGTGTTTGTACCAAGTAGAACCGTTGGGAAGACTTGGGGAAAGTCTTTTTGATCTTGCTGTAGAAAACAGAAACTTTAGCGCTCATGAGAACTGCTGCCATTCTTATTTGGAAGGTGCTATTTAGTTAATTATTTTTGCAGATGATTAATAGATAAATTCCTCACGTCTAGCAATTTATTTTAGAATTTTTTTGGTTCCATAACTTGCGTTAGCTACAGATTACTACAGACTGTTCTGTTTTTGACAGATTCTGTTTTTCTTGTGTTGTTTGCTTATTTTGATGAATCTATGGCTAGTAAAAGAGTTTATAAACCACATAGAAGTTTTAATACAGTAGGTTTAACACCAATATAAATAAAGAATGAGTTCATTACAGTACCTTGAAGTGGTGTTTTGTTTTCTTTCGCTAACGGAGCTCACGTGATTTTCTATTTTGAGTTTTGTGTTGTGAAGTTTTCAAGTTTTGGGTAAAGATTTGATGGATTATGGAACAAAGAGTGGCAAGAGACTAAGCTTGGGGATGACCATGGCACCCCAAGGTAAAATCCAAGGACACCAAAAAGCCTAAGCTTGGGGATGCCCCGTAAGGCATCCCATCTTTCGTCTTCGTCTATCGGTAACTTTACTTGGAGCTATATTTTTATTCACCACATGATATGTGTTTTGCTTGGAGCGTCTTGTATGATTCGAGTCTTTGCTTTTTAGTTTACCACAATCATCCTTGCTGTACACACCTTTTGAGAGAGACTCACATGATTTGAAATTTATTAGAATACTCTATGTGCTTCACTTATATCTTTTGAGCTATATAGTTTTTGCTCTAGTGCTTCACTTATATCTTTTAGAGCATGGTGGTGGATTTGTTTTATCGAAACTATTGTTCTATCATGCTTCACTTATATTATTTTGAGAGTCCTTTAGAACAACATGGCAATAATAAAAAAATTCATATAAATGCATTGAATACTATGAGAAGTTTGATACTTGATAATTGTTTTGAGATATGGAGATAGTGATATGAGAGTCATGCTAGTTGAGTAGTTATGAATTTGAGAAATACTTGTGTCGAAGTTTGTGATTCTCGTAGCATGCACGTATGGTGAACCGTTATGTGATGAAGTCGGAGCATGATTTATTTATTGATTGTCTTCCTTATGAGTGGCGGCCGGGGACGAGCGATGGTCTTTTCCTACCAATCTATCCCCCTAGGAGCATGCGCGTAATACTTTGTTTCGACAACTAATAGATTTTTGCAATAAGTATTTGAGTTCTTCATGACTAATGTTGAGTCCATGGATTATACGCACTCTCACCCTTCCACCATTGCTAACCTCTCTAGTATTGCGCAACTTTCGCCGGTACCATAAACCCACCATATACCTTCCTCAAAAGAGCCACCATACCTACCTATTATGGCATTTCCATAGCCATTATGAGATATATTGCCATGCAACTTTCCACCGTTCCGTTATTATGACATGCTTCATCATTGTCATATTGCTTGCATGATCATGTAGTTGACATTGTATTTGTGGCAAAGCCACCGTTCATAATTCTTCATACATGTCACTCATGCAGCATTGCACATCCCGGTACACCGCCGGAGGCATTCACATAGAGTCATATTTTGTTCCAAGTATCGAGTTGCAATTCTTGAGTTGTAAGTAAATAAAGTGTGATGATCATCATTATTAGAGCATTGTCCCAAGTGAGGAAAGGATGATGGAGACTATGATTCCCCCACAAGTCGGGATGAGACTCCGGACGAAAAAAAGAAGAAAAAAAAAAGAGAAAAGGCCAAAAAGAAAAAATAAAGAAGGCCCAAATAAAAGAATGAGAGAAAAAGAGAGAAGGGACAATGCTACTATCCTTTTCCCACACTTGTGCTTCAAAGTAGCACCATGTTCTTCATATAGAGAGTCTCCTATGATATCACTTTCATATACTAGTGGGAATTTTTCATTATAGAACTTGGCTTGTATATTCCAATGATGGGCTTCCTTAAAATGCCCTAGGTCTTCTTGAGCAAGCAAGTTGGATGCACACCCACTTAGTTTATTTTGTTGAGATTTCATAACTTATAGCTCTAGTGCATCCGTTGCATGGCAATCCCTACTCACTCACATTGATATCTATTGATGGGCATCTCCATAGCCCGTTGATACGCCTAGTTGATGTGAGACTATCTTCTCCTTTTTTTCTTCTCCACAACCACCATTCTATTCCACCATAGTGCTATATCCATGGCTCACGCTCATATATTGCGTGAAGATTGAAAAAGTTTGAGAACATCAAAAGTATGAAACAATTGCTTGGCTTGTCATCGGGGTTGTGCATGATTTAAATATTTTGTGTGGTGAAGATAGAGCATAGCCAGACTATATGATTTTGTAGGGATAACTTTCTTTGGCCATGTTATTTTGAGAAGACATAATTGCTTAGTTAGTATGCTTGAAGTATTATTATTTCTATGCCAATATTAAACTTTTGTCTTGAATCTTTCGGATCTGGACATTCAATAAAGAAAAATTACATTGCAATATGTTAGAAAGCATTCCACATCAAAAATTCTTCTTTTATCATTTACCTACTCGAGGACAAGCAGGAATTAAGCTTGGGGATGCTTGATACGTCTCCAACGTATCTATAATTTTTGATTGCTCCATGCTATTATATTATCTATTCTGGATGTTAATGGGCTTTATTTTACACTTTTATATCATTTTTGGGACTAACCTACTAACTAGAGGCCCAGCCCAAATTGCTGTTTTTTGCCTATTTTAGGGTTTCGAAGAAAAGGAATATCAAATGGAGTCCAAACGGAATGAAACCTTCGGGAACGTGATTTTCTCAACAAACGTGATCCAGGAGACTTGGAGTGGCCGTCAAGAAACAAGGGAGGAAGGCACGAGGCAAGGGGGGCACGCCCTCCACCCTCGTGGGCCCTCCGTTGCTCCACCGATGTACTTCTTCCTCCTATATATATCCACGTACCCCCCAAACATCCATGAGCACCACGAAAACCTAATTCCACCGCCGCAACCTTCTGTACTCGAGAGATCCCATCTCGGGGCCTTTTCTGGAGCTCCGTCGGAGGGGGCATTGATCACAGAGGGCCTCTACATCAACTCCATGGCCTCTCCGGTGATGTGTGAGTAGTTTATTTCAGACCTACGGGTCCATAGTTATTAGCTAGATGGCTTCTTCTCTCTCTTTGGATCTCAATACAAAGTTCTCCTTGATTCTCTTGGAGATCTATTCGATGTAATCTTCTTTTGCGGTGTGTTTGTCAAGATCCGATGAATTGTGGGTTTATGATCCAGATTATCTATGAACAATATTTGATTCTCCTCTGAATTCTTTTATGTATGATTGGTTTATCTTTGCAAGTCTCTTTGAATTATCAGTTTGGTTTGGCCTACTAGATTGATCTTTCTTGCAATGGGAGAAGTGCTTAGCTTTAGGTTCAATCTTGTGATGCTCGATCCCAGTGACAGAAAGGGAACCGACACGTATTGTATTGTTGCCATCGAGGATAAAAAGATGGGGTTTATATCATATTGCGTGAGTTTATCCCTCTACATCATGTCATCTTCCGTAAAGCATTACTCTGTTCTTATGAACTTAATACTCTAGATGCATGCTGGATAGCGGTCGATGTGTGGAGTAATAGTAGTAGATGCAGGCGGGAGTCGGTCTACTTGTCTCGGATGTGATGCCTATATACATGATCATACCTAGATATTCTCATAACTATGCTCAATTCTATCAATTGCTCGACAGTAATTCGTTTACCCATCATAATACTTATGCTCTTGAGAGAAGCCACTAGTGAAACCTATGGCCCCCGGGTCTATCTTCCATCATATTAATCTTCCAATACTTAGTTAATTCTTTTGCCTTCTATTTTACTTTGCATCTTTATCATAAAAATACCAAAAATATTATCTTATCATATCTATCAGATCTCACTCTCGTAAGTGACCGTGAAGGGCTTGACAACCCCTTTATCGCGTTGGTTGCGAGGTTCTTATTTGTTTGTGGAGGTGCGTGGGACTTGAGCGTGATCTCCTACTGGATTGATACTTTGGTTCTCAAAAACTGAGGGAAATACTTACGCTACTTTGCTACATCACCCTTTCCTCTTCAAGGGAAAACCAACGCGGATGTGGTGACAGCTAAAGCAACGGCTATGCGTGATGGGCTTATTTTTGCAATTTCCTTAGGGCTCCCTCGGGTGGAAGCTGAATCAGATTCCCAAAATGTAATCAATTTCTGCGATGGTCAGTCCAGGTGGTGGGATGCAGCAGCGGCACTATTTGCGGAGTGTGTGGATGTGGCATCATCGATCGGGAAGGTCATCTTTAGACATTGTTTTCATTCGAGTAATCAAGCGACGCATGCGCTGGCAAAATTTTGTGTTTGTAATAAGATTTCGATGAGTTGGACGGATGAGCCCCCGGGCTGTCTGGTATCCAATCTCATAGACGATGTATTTCCTTCCTTAGATTAATGAAGCTTGCCATGATGACCTTCCCTTAAAAAAACATCTCTTTCTGTATAGGAATTGAGATGTATGTCATCTCACTTCCTATGATTTTTCTATTCCTATAGAATTCCTATCTTATGAACCAAAGGAGGCCTAAGTAACTGCCGTGTGTTGCAATGAAGGATACATGGAAGAGGGCTTCCGTGAAAAAAAACTAATTGTTGAGCTATGATCGACAGAAAGGTCCGGCCACATGCGTCTCTTCTGACTCTCGAGGTGTAAGAGCAACTCCAACGGGGCGACCCAAACGGATGCGCGCTTTGTCCGTTTGGGTCGGCCAGACGGACGTGCGCGTCCGCATTTTAAAATGGGTCGGCTTGACCGCCCAACGGGAAGGCCGACCCAAATGTGCCGGCGGAAAAAAAACAAGTTGCTTGAAATAAACATAATTAAACATAAGTGGCTGGTCAAACGCCGGCCAAAGTCCACTTAAATCTAATTAAACATTAAAAAAGTTTGTGCCCGCCTGCCGCCGCCCCGCACGCTGCCCTAGACATCGTCGGCCTTGCCCTTGCCCTTGTCGTCGACGCCGCCGTCGTCGGTGAGGTCAACAAAGACCGGACCAGGCCGGCCCACCCAAACGCCACCTGGTACGCTGCCGGGGCAGCGTCCTCCAGCGTCTGCTGGGGCGACGGCATTGCGGCCAGCCGCGCGCGCTCCTCCTCCTCCTCCTCCTCGAGCCGGAGGGCCTCCGCATCATGGCCTCGTAGCGCATCTACTCCACGCCATCAGCCTGCTCCTGGTGGAGCCAGTGCTCCATCCAGCGCTCGAGGTGGGCCGCCTCCTGCGCCAGCGTCGCGGCGAAGTGGACGGGAGGCGCACTCACCCACTCACGGTACTGGCCCGTCCACAAGTAGGCCTCCTCCGGCCAAGTGGGTGGAGGTGGGAAGCGCTTTTGCATCGGCTCCGGCTCCGGCTTGGGCTGGATGGGCAGCGATGGTGGCGGTGGCAGCACGAAGAGCGGGGTGTGGGCGGAGTCCCTCGGCGTCGACAGGGCAAGGGCTTGCTCCAGCCCATTCCAGTGCGCATCCTCCTCGAGGCAGCTAGCCTCCAGCGCGTGCTGCAGGGCCTCCTCGAGGGCGGCTTGGTACTCCGCCTCCGCCTGCATGTCCTCCGGCTCTACCTGCGGGGGTGGCGGTGGGAACGGCGGCGGGATGGCATCGACACCTAAGCTCCATTGCTCCTCGTGTTCAAGGGCGAACCACGCCTCCCAGTTGGGGGAGTCGGTGGCATACTTTGGCAGCCGTAAGCTGCTCTGGCGTGAGCTGTGCGTGGCGCATGCGCGCCTCGTCGCCGTGCGCCCGCTGGCTCCGCGGAACCGCTGGCACCGAGATCCGCTGCGGATCCAGATGCCAATGGTGCGGCAGCGTGACATCAGGGTACGGTAGCGGCTGCCTGTACTCCCAGTGCCACCGCGCTTGGTGCACCGGGATGTGCAGGCGCCGGCGACCAGGGCAAAAACGCGCACTAGGGTTTGCGGTCGCCGGCAAGGAAGCACAGGGAGTGGCGGGGGCCAGATATGGACGGGAGAAGTGGATGAGGCCGGCCCTCGCCGCACGCGTGGTTAAAAAATGACGCTTCCACTGGCTGATGCATGGGCCCACTGTCGGTGGTCATCATAAATAAGACGACCGGTGGCGGTTGGGTGGCCTACAGGTGGGGATGCGGCGGACGGTGAGGAGACGCACGGCGCGTCCGCTTCGCGTCCACGCCGATGAATTCCAGGCGCAATTTTGGGCCGGAAATGGGTCGGCGCGGACGCCAGGCGGACACGATTTGAGTTTGGGTCGGCACGTTGGGCCTTCACTTTTTTCTGCGCCGACCCAAACGGACGCGTGTGGACGAAATGGGTCACCCCATTGGAGTTGCTCTAATCCCCTCGGACCGCTCCTGCGTGTTGGGGAACGCAGTAATTTCAAAATATTTCCTACGCACACGCAAGATCATGGTGATGCATAGCAACGAGAGGGGAGAGTGTTGTCTACGTACCCTCGTAGACTGTAAGCGGAAGCGTTATGACAAGCGGTTGATGTAGTCATACGTCTTCACGATCGACCGATCCTAGCACCGAAGGTACGGCACCTCCGCGATCTGCACACGTTCGGCTCAGTGACGTCCCACAAACTCATGATCTAGTAGAGCTTTGAGGAAGATCTTCGTCAGCACGACGGCTTGATGATGGTAATGATGATGCTACCAGAACAGGGCTTCGCCTAAGCAC
Organism: Triticum urartu; assembly: GCF_003073215.2. Classification (NCBI taxonomy): domain Eukaryota; kingdom Viridiplantae; phylum Streptophyta; class Magnoliopsida; order Poales; family Poaceae; genus Triticum; species Triticum urartu. The sequence goes on along the minus strand of NC_053024.1, from coordinate 441,619,687 downwards.
TGCTACGATATGACCGAGGTGGATTATGGTGGAGGGGGGCACCGCACACGACTGGAAACAATCAACTTGTGTGTTCTAGGGTGCCCCTGCCCCCGTATATAAAGGAGCAAGGGGGAGGCCGGCCGGCCTTGGAGCGTGCCAAGGAGAGGGGAAGTCCTCCTCCTAGTTGGAGTAGGACTCCCCTTTTCCTATTCCAACTAGGAAGGGGGAAGGGGGAAGGAAGGTGAGGGAGAGAGGGAGGAAAGAGGGGGCGCCGCCCCCCTCCCCCCCTTTTCCAATTCGGACTCCCAAGGGAGGGAGTGGCGCCGCAAGCCCTAGGCCCTCTCCTCTCTCTCCCACAAGGCCCATTTTGGCCCATTAGTTTCCCCGGGGGTTCCGATAACCCTCCCGGCACTCTGATAAATATCCGGTGACCCCCGGAACTCATACGGTGTCTGAATATAGTCATCCAATATATCAATCTTTATGTCTCGACCATTTCGAGACTCCTTGTCATGTCCGTGATCACATCCGGGACTCCGAACTATCTTTAGTACATCAAAACACATAAACTCATAATACCGATCGTCACTGAACGTTAAGCGTGCGGACCCTACGGGTTCGAGAACTATGTAGACATGACCGAGACATGTCTCCGGTCGATAACCAATAGTGGAACCTGGATGCTCATATTGGTTCCTACATATTCTACGAAGATCTTTATCGGTCAAACCGCATAACAACATACGTTGTTCCCTGTGTCATCGGTATGTTACTTGCCCGAGATTCGATCATCGGTATCTCAATACCTAGTTCAATCTTGTTACCGGCAAGTCTCTTTACTCATTCCGTAATGCATCATCCCGCAACTAACTCATTAGTCACATTGCTTGCAAGGCTTATAGTGATGTGCATTACTGAGAGGGCCCAGAGATACCTCTCTGACAATCGGAGTGACAAATCCTAATCTCGAAATACGCCAACCCAACAAGTACGTTCGGAGACACTTGTAGAGCACCTTTATAATCACCCACTTACTTTGTGACGTTTGGTAGCACACAAAGTGTTCCTCCAGTATTCGGGAGTTGCATGATCTCATAGTCATAGGAACATGTATAAGTTATGGAGAAAGCAATAGCAACAAACTAAACGATCATCGTGCTAAGCTAACGGATGGGTCAAGTCAATCACATCATTCTCTAATGATGTGATCCCATTAATCAAATGACGACTCATGTCTATGGTTAGGAAACATAACCATCATTGATTCAACGAGCTAGTTAAGTAGAGGCAAACCAGTGACACTACGTTTGTCTATGTATTTGCTACCTCTTGAGTAGTGCGTTGGTTTTCCCCGAAGAGGAAGGGATGATGCAGCAAAGTAGCGTAAGTATTTCCCTCAGTTTTTGAGAACCAAGGTATCAATCCAGTAGGAGGCTACGCGCCAGTCCCTCGTACCTTCACAAAACAAATAAATCCTCCAACCAACGCGATAAGGGGTTGTCAATCCCTACACGGCCACTTACGAAAGTGAGATCTGATAGATATGATAAGATAATATTTTTGATATTTTTGTGATAAAGATGCAAAGTAACATAAAAGCAAAGGAAATAACTAAGTATTGGGAGATTAATATGATGAAGATAGACCCGGGGGCCATAGGTTTCACTAGTGGCTTCTCTCTAGAGCATAAGCATTCTACGATGGGTGAACAAATTACTGTTGAGCAATTGATAGAATTAAGCATAGTTATGAGAATATCTAGGTATGATCATGTATATATGCATCACGTCCGAGACAAGTAGACTGACTCCTGCCGGCATCTAATACTATTACTCCACTCATTGACCGCTATCCAGCATGCATCTAGAGTATTAAGTTAATGAAAATAGAGTAACGCCTTAAGCAAGATGACATGATGTAGAGGGATAAACTCATGCAACATGATGAAAACCCCATCTTGTTATCCTCGATGGCAACAATACAATACGTGCCTTGCTGCCCCTACTGTCACTGGAAAAGGACACCGCAAGATTGAACCCAAAGCTAAGCACTTCTCCCATTGCAAGAAAGATCAATCTAGTAGGCCAAACCAAACTGATAATTCGAAGAGACTTGCAAAGATAACCAATCATACATAAAAGAATTCAGAGAAGATTCAAATATTGTTCATAGATAGACTTGATCATAAACCCACAATTCATCGGTCTCAACAAACACACCGCAAAAAGAAGATTACATCGAATAGTTCTCCACAAGAGAGGGGGAGAACATTGTATTGAGATCCAAAAAGAGAGAAGAATCCATCTAGCTACTAACTATGGACCCGTAGGTCTGAGGTGAACTACTCACACTTCATCGGAGGGGCTATGGTGTTGATGTAGAAGCCCTCTGTGATCGATGCCCCCTCTGGCGGAGCTCCGGAACAGGCCCCAAGATGGGATCTCATGGATACAGAAAGTTACGGTGGTGGAATTAGGGTTTTGGCTCCGTACCTGATCGTTTGGAGCAACAGGGGGCCCATGAGGGTGGAGGGCGCGCCTGGGGGGTAGGCGCCCCCACTACCTCGTGGCCTCCTCTTTTGTGTCTTGACGTAGGGTCCAAGTCTCCCGGGTCTTGTTCATTGAGAAAATCACGTTCCCGAAGGTTTCATTCCGTTTGGACTCCGTTTGATATTCCTTTTCTTCGAAACCCTAAAACAGGCAAAAAACAGCAATTCTGGGTTGGGCCTCCGGTTAATAGGTTAGTCCCAAAAATAATATAAAAGTGGATAATAAAGCCCAATAATGTCCAAAACAGTAGATAATATAGCATGGAGCAATCAAAAATTATAGATACGTTGGAGACATGATTGCTTAGTTAGTATGCTTGAAGTATTATTATTTCTATGTCAACGTGAACTTTTGTCTTGAATCTCATGAATCTGAATATTCATATCACAAGTAAGAAGAATTACATTGAAATTATGCCAACTAGCATTCCACATCAAAAATTATCTTTTTATCATTTACCTACTCGAGGACGAGCAGGAATTAAGCTTGGGGATGCTTGATACGTCTCCAACGTATCCATAATTTTTGATTGCTCCATGCTATATTATCTACTGTTTTGGGCAATATTGAGCTTTATTTTCCACTTTTATTTTATTCTTGGGACTAACCTATTAACCGGAGGCCCAGCCCAGATTTGCTGTTTTATGCCTATTTCAGGGTTTTGAAGAAAAGGAATATCAGACGGAGTCGAAACGGAACGAAATCAACTGGAGAAGTTATTTTTGGAAGGAAACACACCTGATGGACTTGGAGCCCACATCAGAAGATACGGGAGCTTCCCACGAGGGTGGGGGGCACGCCCACCCCCCTAGGGCGCGCCCCCTGCCTCGTGCGGCCCCCGTGGCTCCCCTGACATGCTTCTTCTGCCTATATAACTCCATATACCCTAAAACTTCCAGAACGAACAATAGATCGGGAGTTCCGCCACCAGAAGCCTCCGTAGCCACCGAAAATCAATCTAGACCCGTTCCGGCACCCTGCCGGAGGGGGAAATCCTTCTCCGGTGGCCATCTTCATCATCCTGGTGCTCTCCATGACGAGGAGGGAGTAGTTCTCCCTCGGGGCTGAGGGTATGTACCAGTAGCTATATGTTTGATCTCTCTCTCTCTCGTGTTCTTGATTTGGCACGATCTTGATGTATCGCGAGCTTTGCTATTATAGTTGGATCTTATGTTTCTCCTCCCCCTCTTCTCTCTTATAATGAGTTGAGTTTCCCCCTTGAAGTAATCTTATCGGATTGAGTCTTTAAAGATTTGAGAACACTTGATGTATGTCTTGCCGTGGATATCTGTGGTGACAATGGGATACCACGTGCCACTTGATGTATGTTTTGGTGACCAACTTGCGGGTTCCGCCCATGAACCTATGCATAGGGGTTGGCACACATTTTCGTCGTGATTCTCTGGTAGAACTTTGGGGCACTCTTTGAGGTTCTATGTGTTGGTTGAATAGATGAATTGAGATTGTGTGATGCATATCGTATAATCATGCCCACGGATACTTGAGGTGACAATGGAGTATCTAGGTGACATTAGGGTTTTGGTTGATTTGTGCTTTAAGGTGTTATTCTAGTATGAACTCTAGGGCTGTTTGTGACACTTATAGGAATAGCCCAACGGATTGATTGGAAAGAATAACTTTGAGGTGGTTTCGTACCCTACCATAATCTCTTCATTCATTCTCCGCTATTAGTGACTTTGGAGTGACTCTTTGTTGCATGTTGAGGGATAGTTATGTGATCCAATTATGATATTATTGTTGAGGGAACTTACACTAGCGAAAGTATGAACCCTAGGCCTTGTTTACTATCATTGCAATACCGTTTACGCTCACTTTTATCACTTGCTACCTTGCTGTTTTTATTATTTCAGATTACAAATACCTTTATCTACTATCCATATACCACTTGTATCACCATCTCTTCGCCGAACTAGTGCACCTATACAATTTACCACTGTATTGGGTGTGTTGGGGACACAAGAGACTCTTTGTTATTTGGTTGTAGGGTTGCTTGAGAGAGACCATCTTCATCCTACGCCTCCTAAGGATTGATAAACCTTAGGTCATCCACTTGAGGGAAATTTGCTACTGTCCTACAAACCTCTGCACTTGGAGGCCCAACAACGTCTACAAGAAGAAGGTTGTGTAGTAGACATCATGTACCGGGATATGCAATGGACCAAGAGTGACATGTATGAAAGAATTATGAACGGTGGCTTTGCCACAAATACTATGTCAACTACATGATCATGCTAAGCAATATGACAATGATGAATGTGTCATGATAAACGGAATGGTGGAAAGTTGCATGGCAATATATCTCGGAATGGCTATGGAAATGCCATAATAGGTAGGTATGGTGTCTGTTTTGAGGAAGATATAAGGAGGTTTATGTGTGAAAGAGTGTATCATATCACGGGGTTTGGATGCACCAGCAAAGTTTGCGCCAACTCTCAATGTGAGAAAGAGGGGATGCCTTCCGGGGCATCTTCAAGCTTTGGCTTTTAGGTGTCCTTAGATTATCTTGGGGATGTCATGGGTATCCCCAAGCTTAGTCTCTTGCCACTCCTTGTTCCATAATCCATCAAATCTTTACCCAAAACTTGAAAACTTCACAACACAAAACTCAAAGTAGAAAATCTCGTGAGCTCCGTTAGCGAAAGAAAACAAAAGATCACTTCAAGGTACTGTAATTAACTCATTCTTTATTTATATTGGTGTTAAACCTACTGTATTCCAACTTCTCTATGGTTTATAAACTATTTTACTAGCCATAGATTCATCAAAATAAGCAAACAACACATGAAAAACAGAATCTGTCAAAAACAGAACAGTCTGTAGTAATCTGTAGCTAGCGCAAGATCTGGAACCCCAAAAATTCTAAAATAAATTGCTGGACGTGAGGAATTTATCTATTAATCATCTGCAAAAATAATTAACTAAATAACACTTTCCAAATAAAAATGGCAGCGGTTCTCGTGAGCGCTAAAGTTTCTGTTTTTTACAGCAAGTGTAACAAGACTTTCCCCAAGTCTTCCCAACGGTTCTACTTGGCACAAACACTAATTAAACACAAAAAACACAATCAAAACAGAGGCTAGATAACTTATTTATTACTAAACAGGAGCAAAAAGCAAGGAATAAAAATAAAATTGGGTTGCCTCCCAACAAGCGCTATCGTTTAACGCCCCTAGCTAGGCATAAGAAGCAAGGATAGATCTAGGTATTGCCATCCTTGGTAGGCAATTCTTCAATGAGGCATCTACCATCCTTAGGAATTTCTTTATTTTTATTTATTATCAAACTTTTAGGCATAAGATCGAAAAATTCATTTGTAACAAATGGTTCCTTAATGATAGCAAAGAGATTGGGATGAATATTTATAGATTTGATATCCGCATTTTCCTTATTAGAGGATTCACCCTTATTTTTAGGAACATACATAAGCTTGGAAATTTTAGTGGGAGGACTTGGAGTATTATTTACGAAAGAAAAAGCGGTTCTCAAGTTGGTAATAATATCCTCAAGTTTATCGATCCTAGTGGAATCGTGATTTAATTTCTCATTAACTATGGGTTCCTTCTCTTTAATATTTTTCAAAGTGACTCCTACTTTAGATCCATATTGAGAGATTCGGTTGTGGATCTTTTTATCCAAATTTTCAATTAACTCTACGGTAGCAACCTTATTTTCAATAATTTCAAGTCTTTGCATTACATGCTCCAAAGTTAATACAGTTCCATTAACCAAAAGAGGTGGTGAGCCAAACAAATCTATCATAGCATTATAAGAATCAAAAGTATGGCTACCCAAGAAGTTCCCTCCAGTAATAGTATCAAGGACATATCTGTGCCAAGGAGTAATGCTGTAACGCCCACGATGCGGCTATATCTCCCATGTGTCGAAGCACGACTTAGAGGCATAACCGCATTGTAAGCAATGTCGCAAGTGAGGTAATCTTCACACAACCCATGTAATACATAAGGGAAAGAGATACATAGTTGGCTTACAATCGCCACTTCACACAATACATGAATAAAGCATTACATCATCCAGATACAATCAAGGTCCGACTACGGAACCAAAATAAAAGAAGACTACCCCAAATGCTACATAGATCCCCGATCGTCCCAACTGGGCTCCACTACTGATCAACTAGAAACGAAACAACATAACGAACACGATCTTCATCGAGCTCCTCCTTGAGCTCGGTTGCGACACCTGCACGATATCATCGGCACCTGCAACTGGTTTTGGAAGTAATCTGTGAGTCACGGGGACTCAGCAATCTCACACCCTCGCGATCAAGACTATTTAAGCCTATGGGTAAGGAAAAGGTATGAGGTGGAGCTGCAGCAAGCGACTAGCATATTTGGTGGCTAACATATGCAAATGAGAGCGAGAAGAGAAGGCAAAGGCACGATCGATGAACTATGATCAAGAAGTGATCCTAGAACAACCTACGTTCAAGCATAACTCCAACACCGTGTTCACTTCCCGGACACCACCGGAAAGAGACCATCACGGCTACACACGCGGTTGATGCATTTTAATTAAGTTAAGTTTCAGGTTCTCTACAACCGGACATTAACAAATTCCCATCTGCCCATAACCACGGGCACGACTTTCGAAAGTTCAAATCCCTGCAGGGGTGTCCCAACTTAGCCCATCACAAGCTCTCACGGTCAACGAAGGATATTTCTTCTCCCAGGAAGACCCGATCAGGCTCGGAATCCCGGTTACAAGACATTTCGACAATGGTAAAACAAGACCAGCAAAGCCACCCAGATGTGCCGACAAATACCGATAGGAGTTGCACATATCTCGTTCTCAGGGCACACCGGATGAGCAAGACGTCGGGTAGGCCAGCCCAGAGTTGCCCCTGGTAGCCCCGGACATCGCTCAGTTGGACCAACACTTAGAGAAGCATTGGCCCGGGGGGGTTAAATAAAGATGACCCTTTAGCCGGCCGACCCAAGGGAAAGAAAAGGCTAGGTGGCAAATGGTAAAACCACTGTTGGGCCTTGCTGGAGGAGTTTTATTCAAGGCGAACTGTCAAGGGGTTCCCATTATAACCCAACCGTGTAAGGAACGCAAAATCAAGGAACATAACACCGGTATGATGGAAACTAGGGCGGCAAGAGTGGAACAAAACACCAGGCATAAGGCCGAGCCTTCCACCCTTTACCAAGTATATAGATGCATTAATTAAATAAGAGATATTGTGATAATCCAACAAATATCCATGTTCCAAACATGGAACAAGCTCCAATCTTCACCTGCAACTAACAAAGCTATAAGAGGCGCTGACCAAAGCGGTAACATAGCCAAACAACGATTTGCTAGGACAAGGTGGGTTAGAGGTTTGACAAGGCAATATGGGAGGCAAGATAAAGCAAGTGGTAGGTATTGCAGTATACGCACAACAAAAGAGCGAGCATCTAGCAAGCAAAGATAGAAGTGATTTCGAGGGTATGGTCATCTTGCCTGAGATCCCGCAAGGAAGAAGAACGAGTCCATGAAGAAGACAAACGAACGTAGTCGAACGGATCCTCACAAACGCGACGTTAACGGAACTAACCCGAAGAAGCAACACCGGAAAGAAGCAAACAACATGGTAAACAACCATCACATAAACATGGCATGATGCACAACCAAGTATGATGCATGTCCGGTTTAAATATGCATGACATGGCAAAGTGCAACAACCAAAACTACAAATTAAGTGGAGCTCAATATGCAACGGGTTGCATATTGACGGAACACCACATCAATTATTTAGTTCTCTCTCAGTTAGGTACTCAACAATATTAAATGTTGGTTAGCATGGCAAGAGGTGAAGCATAACAAAACTACACCATCTAAACAATTTAAATGGGGCCGGATATAACAAATAACGAATCCGGTAAATCCCCATATGCCTTAGTAATTTATTGCAACAACAATCTAAACATTTTAATTGTTGTTATCATGATGTGGATGACATGTGCAAGTTTATGCAAGTTTTAAGGCAAAGTAGACATGACAAGATATGAGGCATTTGTCGCCATGGCTGAAGGAAAAGGGGTGCCACGGCGGCAAAACGGAAATGTTACCATGGCAACATTCCGGTGATCCGGCAACTCAAATGAGATGCTAGTGCAAAGGAACAAGTGTGTGTGCGCGAAACGTGCAAGAGTGACGGGGAGTGATCCCGGATCCCGGGTGTCCCACGAGACGACGGTAACAAGGCAAAAGAGGGGCAACGTGCATCGACAATTCGAGCACGGAGCAAGCACAAGCATCTCGTACATCACACATGCATTAGTTCACGGGCGGTCGTCTCGGCGGTTATACCTTTCGGAGCGTGCATTATCGGAACGGATCAAGTTCGAAGCGGAGAAGGGGAAGTAGACGTTCTCGGGACTTTCATAGTGGAAGTAGTCGTTCTCTCATGCTCTAGGGTCGACGGTAGAGGTTCTCGCGATCTCGGCGACGGTAGTGGTACATGTTTATCGGTAGTCGAACATGACGATCCGGAGAGGGTACTTCGCAACATGCACGTCGTCGGTAGTTGTACACACTCGTTGTCGGACTTGACGGGTTCGAGGTCTCCGGACGTAGTGGTACATGTTCGTTTTTCGGAGAGGTACATGGTGTTCTTCGGTCATAGGTACTTGATGTTTTGCTACCCGGGTCTTCGGCGACGGTCGTTGTACACATGATGTTGGGGGTACTTGTCGGTCCGGTCTTGACGGAGTAGATGTACACGTTTCGTAGATGAACTTGGCGTAACCGTGCGGTAGTCGAACTTGAGGTGGTCTTGGACCGGGTGATCTTGGTGATACAGTGATCATAGAGGTACTAGGCGACGTTTCCATGAAGCACAAAATGAAGCACCCGCAAATAGAGGCAACCAGTGCCCCGGTGCTCTGTACGCCGGTAGATGCACTTGTGGCCGAGCAGAGGAGGAAACAAGGGCCTCCAGGGGAAGCATGGAGTGACCTGCGAGGTCGATCGTGGTGATGGTGGTGCAAGGTAGAGGAGGCAAGGACGAGGCGCGATGGCGAGGAACGCGCCAAAGCATTTGCAGGGCGAGGAATAGGCCGGCATGGGTGCGGCAAAACATGGAGGCAGGGCCCTCAGGCTCGAGCGGTGGCTCTGTCTCGGCGTGGCTGGCAAGGCCGAGGCGGCGAGGCCGCAGTGCCATCGGGACAGAGGTGGAGGCGAGGTGAACCATGACAAGAGGAAGGGGAAGACCACGGAGCTCCTGTTGGTGGCGACAAAGAGAGGCGGCGGCTCTCCTGGCAGGAAGCAGCAGGCGGCGGTGCTGGTCGTCGACGGTGAAGGGGCATCGGGACCTGGACGGCTTGCCGACGAGGAGGCGCCATGGCGACCAGGTTCACCGGCAGCAACCTCGCGGGCAGAGGAGACTGGCAAGACGCGGTGCTTGGAGGAGGCAAGCGGGAAAACGCCTCAGGCGCTCGGGGCTGCAGAGGCGATGGGAGGAGGGAGCGGGGCTTCTCTCTGGTGCGTTACGAGGAGAGCGAGAGGAGGGAGAGATGGGAATCGGGGAGAGAGCGAGAGATGGCATCGAGGGCGTGGCGGCGGCCACGGGAACGAGAGAGGGAGAGGGTGCACGTGGGGAACGGGCTAGGGTTAGGATTAGGTGGGGGCGTCTGGGCCTAAAGGGCCGGCGTGGGAGGTTGGCCTGGTCTCTCTTCTCCCTCTCTCTTTAAAAACTTAAACCTTAACAGAAAAGAAATTTGAGAGAGGAAAAGAAAGAGAGGGTTAGGGAAGGATTTTGAGCATGGGGATAATTTTCCCGAACTCACAAAAATATGCTTGTTCCAAGAAAAATAGGAGAGGCATGATTGCAAGGATTTAATTCAAAGTCATTTGAGTTTAATTCAAATGGTTTGAACAAGGGCTAGGAAATAGAGGTGTCCAAAAATGTTCGGATTTTTGGTAGAGCTCCGAAATATGATGAAAGAAATATATGGCCATGTTGGAGACCGAGAATTAAGATAACAAATGCATTGGGATATTTTGCAAGTGTGTTTGCGATAAATCCAAACGAATGGAATATTTTTATTTAGCTCCCTAATATTGGGAGGATATGTTATAAAGAGAATCACCATGTGAATTCCCTCGATTTAAATGGACTGAAGATCCATGCAATTTATTTAGTTGAGTTGCAAAAGATTTATGAGATGATGGCATGATGACATGATGCAATGCAAAAATAAAAGGGCAGGCACAAATGAAACACACAGCGAAACCCGGAACATATGGAAGTCTTCTCGAGCATCGGTCTCGGGACGTCACAAACGCCTACATAAAAATTGCGAAGAAGAACAGAAGTAGATTGCTTCCTGGTAGATCTATTTTGAGCATTGCAAATTCTATACCAAGCGTCTTTTAGATTTCCCCCCTCCCTTTGCTTAAAATTTAGAATTTCATTCTCGGGAGACAACGGAGAAGATAAGGGACTAGCCATAACGGCAAGCAAACGAACTAACACACAAGCAAACAAAAAGCAAGCAGGCAAAAAGAGGCAAATAGAGAAAGAGATGGAGGATAGAGAGAGAGGGCGAATAAAACGACAAGGGTGAAGTGGGGGAGGAAAATGAGAGGCAAATGGCAAATAATATAATGCGGGAGATAAGGGTATGTGATGGGTACTTGGTATATTGACTTTTGCGTAGACCTCCCCGGCAACGGCGCCAGAAATCCTTCTTGCTACCTCTTGAGCACTGCGTTGGTTTTCCCCAAAGAGGAAGGGGTGATGCAGCAAAGTAGCGTAAGTATTTCCCTCAGTTTTTGAGAACCAAGGTATCAATCCAGTAGGAGGATACGCGCTAGTCCCTCGTACCTGCACAAAACAAATAAATCCTCGCAACCAACACGATAAGGGGTTGTCAATCCCTACACGGCCACTTACGAGAGTGAGATCTGATAGATATGATAAGATAAGATTTTTGGTATTGTTGTGATAAAGATGCAAAGTAAAATAAAAGCAAAGTAAAAGCAAAGGAAATAACTAAGTATTGGGAGATTAATATGATAAAGATAGACTCGGGGGCCATAGGTTTCACTAGTGGCTTCTCTCGAGAGCATAAGCATTCTACGGTGGGCGAACAAATTACTGTTGAGCAATTGATAGAATTAAGCATAGTTATGAGAATATCTAGGTATGATCATGTATATATGCATCACGTCCGAGACAAGTAGACTGACTCCTGCCTGCATCTACTACTATTACTCCACTCATTGACCGCTATCCAGCATGCATCTAGAGTATTAAGTTAATGAAAACAGAGTAACGCCTTAAGCAAGATGACATGATGTAGAGGGATAAACTCATGCAATATGATGAAAACCCCATCTTGTTATCCTCGATGGCAACAATACAATACGTGCCTTGCTGCCCCTACTATCACTGGGAAAGGACACCGCAAGATTGAACCCAAAGCTAAGCACTTCTCCCATTGCAAGAAAGATCAATCTAGTAGGCCAAACCAAACTGATAATTTGAATAGACTTGCAAAGATAACCAATCATACATAAAAGAATTCAGAGAAGATTCAAATATTGTTCATAGATAGACTTGATCATAAACCCACAATTCATCGGTCTCAACAAACACACCACAAAAAGAAGATTACATCGAATAGTTCTCCACAAGAGAGGGGGAGAACATTGTATTGAGATCCAAAAAGAGAAAAGAAGCCATCTAGCTACTAACTATGGGCCTGTAGGTCTGAGGTGAACTACTCACACTTCATCGGAGGGGCTATGGTGTTGATGTAGAAGCCCTCCGTGATCAATGCCCCCTCCGGCGGAGCTCCGGAACAGGCCCCAAGATGGGATCTCGTGGATACAGAAAGTTACGGCGGTGGAATTAGGGTTTTGGCTCCGTATCTGATCGTTTGGGGGTACGTAGGTATATATAGGAGGAAGGAGTACGTCGGTGGAGCAACAGGGGGGACATGAGGGTGGAGGGCACGCCTGGGGGGGGGTAGGCGCGCCCCCTACCTCGTGGCCTCTGCTTTTGTGTCTTGACGTAGGGTCCAAGTCTCCCGGGTCTTGTTCGTTGATAAAATCACGTTCCCGAAGTTTTCATTCTGTTTGGACTCCGTTTGATATTCATTTTCTTCGAAACCCTAAAACAGGCAAAAAAACAACAATTCTGGGCTGGGCCTCCGGTTAATAGGTTACTCCCAAAAATAATATAAAAGTGGATAATAAAGCCCAATAATGTCCAAAACAGTAGATAATATAGCATGGAGCAATCAAAAATTATAGATACGTTGGAGACGTATCAGTATTCACACATGTACTAAGTTTTCGATTAACACAATTCTAGCATGAATAATAAACATTTATCGTGATATAAGGAAATATAAATAACAACCTTATTATTGCCTCTAGGGCATATTTCCTCCAGTCTCCCACTTGCACTAGAGTCAATAATCTAGATTACATTGTAATGATTCTAACACCCATGGAGTCTTGGTGCTGATCATGTTTTGCTCATGAGAGAGGCTTAGTCAACGGGTCTGCAACATTCAGATCCGTATGTATCTTGCAAATCTCAATGTCTCCCTCCTTGACTTGATCGCGGATGGAATTGAAGCGTCTCTTGATGTGCTTGGTTCTCTTGTGAAATTTGGATTCCTTTGCCAAGGCAATTGCACCAGTATTGTCACAAAAGATTTTCATTGGACCCGATGCACTAGGTATGACACCTAGATCGGATATGAACTCCTTCATCCAGAATCCTTCATTTGCTGCTTCCGAAGCAGCTATGTATTCCGCTTCACACGTAGATCCCGCCACGATGCTCTGCTTGGAACTGCACCAACTGACAGCTCCACCATTTATGACGAGCTCTTTGTCATATCCGATTTGTGACTTAGAGTCATCCAGATCAGTGTCAAAGCTTGCATCGACGTAACCTTTTACGACGAGCTCTTTGTCACCTCCATATACGAGAAAATATCCTTAGTCCTTTTCAGGTATTTCAGGATATTCTTGACCGCTGTCCAGTGATCCACTCCTGGATTACTTTGGTACCTCGCTGCTAAACTGATAGCAAGGCACACATCAGGTCTGGTACACAGCATTGCATACACTATAGAGCCTATGGCTGCAGCATAGGGAACACCTTTCATTTTCTCTCTATCTTCTGCAGTGGTCGGGCATTGAGTCTGACTCAACTTCACACCTTGTAATACAGGCAAGAACCTTTTCTTTGCCTGATCCATTTTGAACTTCTTCAAAAAAAATTCAAGGTATGTGCTTTGTGAAAGTCCAATTAAGCGTCTTGATCTATCTCTATAGATCTTGATGCCCAATATATAAGCAGCTTCACCGAGGTCTTTCATTGAAAAATTCTTATTCAAGTATCCTTTTATGCTATTCAGAAATTCATTGTCATTTCCAATCAACAATATGTCATCTACATATAATATCAGAAATGCCACGGAGCTCCCATTCACTTTCTTGTAAATACAGGCTTCTCCAAAAGTCTGTATAAAACCATATGCTTTGATCACACTATCAAAGCATATATTCCAACTCCGAGAGGCTTGCACCAGTCCATAAATGGATCGCTGGAGCTTGCACACCTTGTTAGCACCTTTTGGATCGACAAAACCTTCTGGTTGCATCATATACAACTCTTCTTTAAGATATCCATTAAGGAATGTAGTTTTGACATCCATTTGCCAAATTTCATAATCATAAAATGCGGCAATTGCTAACACGATTCAGACGGACATAAGCATCGCTATGGGTAAGAAGTTCTCATCATAGTCAACTCCTTGAACTTGTCAAAAACCTTTTGCAACAAGTCGAGCTTTGTAGACAGTAATATTACCATCAGCGTCAGTCTTCTTCTTGAAGATCTATTTATTCTCTATGGCCCACCGATCATCGGGCAAGTCAACCAAAGTCCATACTTTGTTCTCATACATGGATCCCATCTCAGATTTCATTGCCTCAAGCCATTTTGTGGAATCTAGGCTCATCATCGCTTCCTCCTAGTTCGTAGGTTCGTCATGGTCATGTAACATGACTTCCAGAACAACATTACCGTACCACTCTGGTGCGGATCTTACTCTGGTTGACCTATGAGGTTCGGTAGTAACTTGATCAGAAGTTTCATGATCATCATCATTAGCTTCCTCACTTACTGGTGTAGGAATCACTGGAACTAATTTCAGTGATGAACTACTTTCCAATAAGGGAGAAGGTACAATTACCTCGTCAAGATCTACTTTCCTTCCACTCACTTCCTTTGAGAGAAACTCCTTCTCTAGAAAGGATCCATTCTTAGCAACGAATATCTTGCCTTCGGATTTGTGATAGAAGGTGTACCCAACAGTCTCCTTTGGGTATCCTATGAAGACACATTTCTCCGATTTGGGTTCGAGCTTATCAGGTTGAAGTTTTTTCACATAAGCATCACAGCCCAAAACTTTAAGAAACGACAACTTGGGTTTCTTGCCAAACCACAGTTCATAAGGTGTCGTCTCAACAGATTTAGATGGTGCCCTATTTAATGTGAATGCAACCGTCTCTAAAGCATAACCCCAAAAGGATAGCGATAAATCGGTAAGAGACATCATAGATCACACCATATCTAGTAAAGTATGATTATGACGTTCGGACACACCATTACGCTGTGGTGTTCCGGGTGGCGTGAGTTGCGAAACTATTCTGCATTGTTTCAAATGAATACCAAACTCGTAACTCAAATATTCTCCTCTATGATCAGATCGTAGAAACTTTATTTTCTTGTTACGATGATTTTCCACTTCACTCTGAAATTCTTTGAACTTTTCAAATGTTTCAGACTTATGTTTCATTAAGTAGATATACCCATATCTGCTCAAATCATCTGTGAAGGTGAGAAAATAACGATATCTGCCGTGAGCTTCAATGTTCATTGGACCACATACATCAGTATGTATGATTTCCAATAACTTTGTTGCTCGCTCCATTGTTCCGGAGAACGGAGTTTTAGTCATCTTGCACATGAGGCATGGTTCGCAAGTACCAAGTAATTCATAATCAAGTGATTCCAGAAGTCCATCAGAATGGAGTTTCTTCATGCGCTTTGCACCAATATGAACCAAACGGTAGTGCCACAAATAAGTTGCACTATCATTATCAACTCTGCATCTTTTGGCTTCAATACTATGAACATGTGTATCACCACTATCAAGATTTAGTAAAAATAGACCAGTCATCAAGGGTGCATGACCATAAAATATATTACTCATATAAATGGAACAACCATTATTCTCCGATTTAAATGAATAACCGTCTCGCATCAAACAAGATCCAGATATAATGTTCATGCTCAACGCTGGCACCAAATAACAATTATTTAGGTCTAAAACTAATCCCGAAGGTAGATGTAGAGGTAGCGTGCCGACGACGATCACATCGACTTTGGAACCATTTCCCACGCGCATCGTCACCTCTGTAGCGACCAGACCTCAAACAGTCTGATCTCTGTGTATAAGTGTCATCCCTGGATCGGTAATGCTGACACACAGAGTACTTGAAGGATTTATAACAGAGTGGCAATCGCACACTTATTACATCAAATGTCTCAAAAGAGAACTTATTACAATAAATATGGCTTAAGGTCATCTAATACGATAACAGCGGAAGGCTTGGAAGATAAGTGAGTCCATCAACTCCAACGGCATCACTGAGTGAAAGACCACGGCCTAAGGCTCCTTACTCATCGTCTGAAAAGTCTGCAACATGATACGTTGCAGCCCGAAAATGGGTCAGCACATAGAATATGCTGGCAAGGTAACACCAGAGAGTAATGAACAATGTAAAGGTATCACTATATGCTTATATGGCTGGTGGAGGCTGTATGGTTGATATGTTTTTGCGTAAAGCCAATTTTTCCCTACTGCAAAGGAATAAATTTTATTTAACTATCATGGTAGTTGTTAAACATTGAGAAGGTTCACCCAACTCAATCCCAATTAAAAGTAATCATCATTAAACCCAATCAAATTATATTAAGAGTGATGAGATCCACATGATAATCCAAGAACTAGATACTCAAAATGTCCATAACCGGGGACATGGCTAACCATGATTAGTTTGTACACTCTGCAGAGGTTTGTGCACTTTCCCCACAAGACTCGATCTCCTCCGTTGGATTTCTTGCACTGCATGTTGTTTGAGAAACGGATGACCGAGACACAGTCTTTCAGAAGTGTTAGCACCTTACGATGGGTAGACCGGTACACCTACATCCCCTACATCTGCTAGTCTACCACTTTAAGAGTTCACACGACTTAATCAACTATGTCAGAGCCCATAATGGCATGTGGCTGCACACGGAAGTTTCCAGTATGAATAATCTTATGATCCCTTTGAGCCTGGGTGGCGGTCCATAGGAAATTCACACGGTACCCCGGGATTTCCAAAAACACAGGCAATCACTGGGTTCCCCAGGTGCCTCAATCCACCCAGATGTGTATTAAAGTTGCCACCTTAAGTAACTATTAATTTAACAATCTCACATCTGTCATGAATACACTCTAACCCAATCCACGTCTACGAGCATAGCATGTCAATATAAGTAACGTAGAAGTAACTCCCTACTTTTGATAATCAAACAGGTGAATAGGTACTACCTCAACTACTTCCCAACCCCACAATTTAATTCAGATCCTAACCATGACATGTTTGAGGGTTGATCTAATGCAATGAAAACTGGGTAGTAAGAGGTATGATCAAAGTGTTACTTGCTTTGCTGATGATCCACGAAACCTAGAGACTTGATGTAGCACGCTTCGCACTCTGGGTACTCTATCGCAATCAAACAAGCATACAATAAGCAATCAAGCAAAATCAGGGGTAAAACTCAAATAAGAGATCTAACCAGAAAGTTTAACTTAAGAACTCTGGTTTGCAAAAAGAAACAAATCAAACGAAGCAACAAAACTCAAACAGCGAGAGAAACAAGCTTCGTTTACTAATCTGGACCTAGGTCAAATTTTTACAATAGCAAAAACTTGTTTAAGTTGATTAAACGGAAAGAGGGTTTCAAGACGAAACTCTAGGTGCTTGATTCGCTTGATTCCGATAAACGAGCGAAAAGTTATACTAGAATGAAAATCGGATCCGAAATCGTGATCGAAAATAATCGCGGAAAATCCGAGAAAAAGAATAACTGACGAACGGGCTAACGAACGAACGTTCGTTATCTGTAACTAACGAGCGAAAACCGTTCGTTAAAACGAATGTACGGACGAACGTCCGCAAAAAAATTAAACCAGAAAAAAATAAACTGATCTAAATAATTTAAAAAACCGCGGATCTAAAAAAAGACGCATGGTTTTCCGAAGAAAACCGGCAGCGGCGGCGCTACCTCCGGCGAGACGGCGAGGGGAGGCGGGGCAGCGCGGGCGGCTCCGGCGAGGCGACGGTGAGGCGGCGCGAGCGGCGCGGCGGCGGCGATTAGGGTTAGGATTCGGGGCGGGGCTGGCGGGTCGAACGGGCCTCGGGGCGGCGGCTTATAAGAGGCCTGGCCCGAGAAGTCCTGGCCGAATACGGCCCTAAGTCGGTTGACTTTTTTTTTAAATAATTTTGACGCACAGAAAAAGAAAGTAAAGAAATACTAAACGGACTCCAAAATCCCAAAATAAATTTTCCCCGTCCTCTAAAAATAAGCCGGACAAGATGAACATTTATTTGGGCCTAAAATGCAATTTTGAAAAACACACTTTTTTCCTAATTCAAATAAAATAGCGACAAAACTCCGAATAAAATCTTATTTGATTTTAATATTAAATCTCTGATATTTCTTTATTTTGAGGAAGTCATTTTATCCTCTCTCTTTTATTTTTAATAAAAGAAATATTTCAAAGAAAATAATTAAAATCAAACGATCCTCTTTTCATAATTCGAGAAAATCT
Source organism: Triticum urartu (assembly GCF_003073215.2). Classification (NCBI taxonomy): domain Eukaryota; kingdom Viridiplantae; phylum Streptophyta; class Magnoliopsida; order Poales; family Poaceae; genus Triticum; species Triticum urartu. The sequence continues at coordinate 441,601,215 of NC_053024.1, read as the reverse complement.
CAAATATGAAAATAACGAAATCCCCAACTCTCTCCGTAGGTCCTTGAGTTGCGTGGAATTTCTTGGATCAACCAAAATGCAATAAAACATGATATGCAATGATGCCCTAATGTATAACATTCCAAATTGAAAATTTGGGATGTTACAAACCTTCCCCCCTTAAGATGAATCTCGCCCTCGAGATTCGGGTTGGCTAGAAAATATGTGAGGGTGATCCTTTCATAAGTCTTCTTCTCATTCCCAAGTGGCTTCATCCTCGGTATGGTGACTCCACTGAACCTTGCAAAATTTGATAACCTTGCTGCGTGTAACTCGGCTGGCAAACTCGAGTATCTTGACTGGTTTCTCCTCGTAGGTCAAATCGCTATCTAACTATATTGCTTCTAGCGGCACTGTATCTCTCAGAGGAATTTCAGCCATCTCCGCGTGGCACTTCTTCAACTGAGAAACATGGAACACATCGTGAACTCCAGACAATCCTTCGGGTAATTCCAACTTGTAAGCAACTTCTCCCGTATGTTCCAAAACTCTGTATGGTCCCACAAAACGTGGTGCTAACTTTCCCTTAAATCCAAAACGCTTCACTCCTCGGAGTGGTGATACTCAAAGATACGCTCTGTCTCCAACTTCGTAGGCTGTCTCCTTGCGTTCGGAATCCGCATAACTCTTGTGCCTGGATTGGGCTACCTTGAGTCTATCGCGAATCGGCTTAACCTTCTCTTCAGATTCTTTAATCAAATCTGGTCCAAACAACTATCGGTCTCCAACTTCGTCCCACAATAACGGTGTTCTGCACCTCCTTCCGTACAGTGCTTCAAAAGGGGCCATCTTCAAACTAGCTTGATAACTGTTGTTATAAGAGAACTCTGCATAAGGCAAATGTCCATCTGTCTGCGGGTGAAATGATGTACTGAACTCTAGTCTGGTTCCCAGAGTTTCATGCAATTGATTCCAAAACTTTGAGGTAAACAGGGTTCCTCTATCTGATACAATGGTCCTTGGAACTCCATGCAGACATACGATCCTGGTCATATAAATCTTTGCCAACTTAGCACTGTGTAAGTGGTCTTTACTGGGATGAAATGAGATACTTTCGTCAATCGATCGACTACAATCCATATCGAGTCATAGCCGGAACGAGTCCTGGGCAATCCCGTGATAAAATCCATGCCTAGTTTATCCCACTTCCATTCGGGTATAGACAATGGTTGTAGCAATCCTGCTGGCTTCTGATGTTCTGCCTTCACTCTCTGACATACATCACAAACTGCTACATACTCCGCAATATCCTTCTTCATACCGGTCCACCAGAAACTGTCCTTCAAATCCAGATACATCTTGGTATTTCCTGGGTGAATCGAATATGGCGAATCATGGGCCTCTTGCAGAATCAACTTCCTGATCTCCTGATCTTTTGGCACATATACGCGGTCCTCAAACCATAAAGTATCATGCTCATCCTCACGAAATCCCTTGGCTTTTCCTTTGCTCGTCCTTTCCTTTATCTCGACAATCTCCTTGTCCGTCTTTTGCGCTTCTCTGATCTTATCCATCAAAGTGGACTGAATCTCCAAAGCTGCTACATAACCTCTCGGAACTATCTCCAAACATAGCTCACGAAGGTCTTCTGCTAACTCCCTGGGTAATCCTCCGGTCATGAGGGTATTGACATGACTCTTGCGGCTCAATGCATCAGCTACTACGTTAGCCTTTCCAGGATGATAGTGCAACTTCATGTCATAATCCTTAATGAGTTCTAACCATCTCCTCTGCCTGAGATTCAACTCCTTCTGTGTGAAGATATACTTCAAACTTTTGTGATCTGTGTATACCTCACAATGATTTCCGATGAGAAAATGTCTCCATGTCTTCAACGCATGCACTACGGCTGCTAACTCCAAATCATGCGTAGCATAGTTTAACTCATGGGGTTTAAGCTGTCGTGAGGCATATGAAACAACTCTTCCCTCCTGCATAAGTACGGCTCCAAGTCCTCAAAGAGAAGCATCGCAATACACTTCATAATCCTTGCGTTGATCTGGTAGAATCAACACCGGTGATGTAACCAAGCGTCTCTTCAACTCCTGGAAACTGGCCTCACATTCCTCAGTCCAATTGAACTTGGTGTCCTTCTTTAACATCTCCGTCATGGGCTTAGCCATCTTTGAGAAATTCTCAATGAACCTCCGGTAGTATCCTGCGAGTCCAAGAAAATTCCGGATCTCTCCAACTGTCGTGGGTGCTTCCCAATTTGTCACGGTGACAACTTTGTTGGGGTCTACTGCTATTCCTTCTCCGGATATAACATGTCCAAGAAATCCAACTTCCTTCAACCAAAACTCACACTTGCTGAACTTGGCGTATAACTGATGTTCCCTGAGCTTGCCAAGTACCAAACGCAAATGTTCCTTATGTTCCTCTTCATTCTTCGAGTAGACCAGAATATCATCAATGAACACTGCGACGAACTTATCCAAAAACTCCATAAACACCTTGTTCATCATGTTCATAAAGTAGGCAGGTGCGTTAGTCAAGCCAAATGACATAACGGTATACTCATATAGCCCATACCTTGTGGTAAAAGCCGTCTTAGGTATGTCCTGCTCTCGAATCTTCAACTGGTGATAACCTGATCGCAGATCGATCTTGCAAAACACCTTAGCTCCTTGCAGCTGATCAAATAAATCATTGATCATCAGCAGTGGGTACTTGTTCTTGATCGTTACTTCATTTAATCCACGATAGTCAACAACCATCCTTAACGATCCATCCTTCTTCTCCACTAGAAGTACTGGTGATCCCCAAGGTGACGAGCTTGGGCGAATATATCCCTTATCTAGTAACTCCTTAATCTGCTTCTTAATTTCTTCTAAATCCTGTGTGGGCATCCTGTACGGTCTCTTTGATATTGGCCCTGTGCCTGGAAAAAGCTCTATCAAAAACTCTATGTCTCTATCCGGTGGCATGCCTGGCAACTCTTCTGGAAATACATCCGGAAACTCCTTCACCACTGGTACTTCCTCCTGTACTACTCCCGATAAGCAATTTACTTGAGTCCTATTTGGCACATGCCGGGATACATACTTGATCCTTCTTCCTTCTGGGGTGGTGAGTAAAATCGTCTTACTGGCGCAATCGATGTTTCCTCCATACATCGATAGCCAATCCATACCCAGAATCACATCCAAACCTTGTGATTCCAAAATTATCAGATCGGAGGGGAAAATATGCCTACCTATGGTCAATGGCATCTGAAAACATCCATGGCTTGCCATATACTCAGCTCCAGGTGAGGTTACTAGCATGGGTGCCTTAAGTACTCTAGTGGGCAGGTTATACTTATCCACAAATCCCCTCGATATGTATGAATGAGATGCACCAGTATCAAAAAGAACGACTGCAGTAAATGACTTAACCAAAAACTTACCAATTACTGCATCTGGCTGGGCTTCAATCTCCTCCATGTTAACGTGGTTCACTTGTCCCCTGTTGAAAGGGTTGGGCTTCTTCCCAGAGCTTCCATTGCCATTTCCATTCTTAGCTTCAGGAAATTCATTGGCGTAATGTCCGATCTTCTGACACTTGTAGAAAGTAATGTGGCTTAGATCCTTCTTGGCGGGTGTTGCCGGTTTGGAACGGTTCTGTCCGCTACTTCCTCCATTACCATTGCCGTTCTTGGGGCCACTATGATTGTGCGAACTTCCTCCATTATGAGTGTGGCCTCCATGGTTATGAACAAGTTCTCCCGAGTTCGGGGTGAAACGGGGTCTCTACTGGGCTCCAGAATTATACTTCCCCTGTCCATACTTCGTCTTGCGGCTATCAATCTATTGCTGCTTCCCTTCAAGCATGAGAGCTCTATCCACCAACTCCTGGTAGTTATTGAAACTTGCTACCATCAACTGGATGCTTAGCTCATCATTCAGTCCCTCCAGAAACTTCTCCTTCTTAGCTGCATCCGTAGCAACGTCATCTGGAGCATAACGTGCTAACTTACTAAACTCATCCGCATACTGGCCAACAATACGTCCTCCTTAGCGTAAGTTGTGAAACTCACGCTTCTTCATGGCCATAGCTCCTGCTGATACGTGGGCAGTACGGAAAGCTTCCTGGAACTGATCCCATGTGACAGTGGCTATAGGATAAATGACAGTGTAATTCTCCCACCATGAGGCTGCTGGTCCATCTAATTGGTGTGCGGAAAAACGCACCTTCTCAGCATCTGTGCATCCTGCAGTGGTTAACTCCCTTCCAATCCTGCGGAGCCAATCATCTGCAACTATCGGCTCGGTGCTACTGGAAAACACCGGCGGCTGCAACCTCGGAAAATGGGCTAAGTTGTCAACTGGTGGTGGTGGTGGCGGTGGGTTGGTGTTGTTGTTGTTGCCTTGGTTCTGAACTAACAACTGCATCAGGGTATTCTGCTGCTGGATCAACTGAGTGAGCTCCGAAGGAAAGGTAAATCCGGGGTCACGTCTCGAAGGCATCTGAGGGTTTAGAGAGAAGAAAACAGAATAAAATGAGGTCTAGTGAGAAAACACTACCCATATGCACATGAGACAAACACAATCATATCACTCAATCAATCAAGCAAGGCCTACAATCGGTCTAGAACTATCGTTACAAAGTGCTTGGACTATACTATTTACATGGTAGACTACAACTACTGCTTTGGTGGTCAACTAGAAATATTGATCGGTCGAATACTCCATGACATCTGCTCCAGCTTCATCAACATAGTCATCATCACTATCGTCGGGGTCCTAATCGGTGTCGTCGATGATGATGTAGTCCTCCGAACGAATCTCTTTGGGTTCTTCGTCTTCTCCTCCTGGCGCGGGGTCTCCCATGAATACTCCTACCTTCCTTTCCAGATCGTCCTTCCTCTCCACTAGTACGACGATTTCCTCCTCATAATCTTCACGGGTAGCCTTGAGTTCTTCTTCAAGCTCCGTGATCCTGGTCATTGCCTTCTTCAGATCTATCATACCTGCGCACATCTGGTTCTCCTGGCGGCGAATATGCTGGTTTAACTCCTGGATGAAAGCTGCAATGGATCTATCCTTCCTAGTTTTAATCATCTCCCATTGCTCATCTCGGCGCCCACAAATCTGGTAGACAGTATCCTTGAGATCCTTGTGGTAAACTTCTCCAACATGATGGTTATGTGAGCTGCCATACTCTTTCCTAGACTCCAGGTTGGTGCATCGAAAGAAAACTCTATGGGCTCAGTGACTGGTGTGAATGTTCTTCCTGGAACTTGAACTTGAATCATCCGGCGCTCCTCTTCTGGTAAAGTGGCATTGTAAGTCCCGGTGAAGCTTGGTATTCCAATGTTCAGGTACCTAGTGACTTCCTTCAAGTGTCTTCCAAAGGGGCGTCTTCATCCGGTTGCGCAAACTTGTTCCTTGCGTCCGCCATCCTAAAGAGTAGAAAAAGGAAAGGAGTTAGAAATGAGAAGAGAATAATGATCTAGGGCTTTAACTTAGTGGTCGTGTCCTACAGTCAGTGTGTGCTCTGATACCATCTTTGTAGCGACCATACCTCAAACAGTCTGATCTCTTTGTATAAGTGTCATCCCTGGATCGGTAATGCTGACACACACAATACTTGAAGGATTTATAACAGAGTGGCAATCACACACTTATTACATCGAATGTCTCAAAAGAGAACTTATTACAATAAATATGGCTTAAGGCCATCTAATACGATAACAGCGGAAGGCTTGGAAGATAAAGTGAGTCCATCAACTCCAACGGCATCACTGAGTGAAAGACCACGGCCTAAGGCTCCTTACTCATCGTCTGAAAAGTCTGCAACATGATACGTTGCAGCCCGAAAATGGGTCAGCACATAGAATATGCTGGCAAGGTAACACCAGAGAGTAATGAACAATGTAAAGGTATCACTATATGCTTATATGGCTGGTGGAGGCTGTATGGTTGATATGTTTTTGCGTAAAGCCAATTTTTCCCTACTGCAAAGGAATAAATTTTATTTAACTATCATGGTAGTTGTTAAACATTGAGAAGGTTCACCCAACTCAATCCCAATTAAAAGTAATCATCATTAAACCCAATCAAATTATATTAAGAGTGATGAGATCCACATGATAATCCAAGAACTAGATACTCAAAATGTCCATAACCGGGGACATGGCTAACCATGATTAGTTTGTACACTCTGCAGAGGTTTGTGCACTTTCCCCACAAGACTCGATCTCCTCCGTTGGATTTCTTGCACTGCATGTTGTTTGAGAAACGGATGACCGAGACACAGTCTTTCAGAAGCGTTAGCACCTTATGATGGGTAGACCGGTACACCTACATCCCCTACATCTGCTAGTCTACCACTATAAGAGTCCACACGACTTAATCAACTATGCCAGAGCCCATAATGGCATGTGGCTGCACACAGAAGTTTCCAGTATGAATAATCTTATGATCCCTTTGAGCCTGTGTGGCGGTCCATAGGAAAATCACACGGTACCCCGGGATTTCCAAAAATACAGGCAATCACTGGGTTCCCCAGGTGCCTCAATCCACCCAGATGTGTATTAAAGTTGCCACCTTAAGTAACCATTAATTTAACAATCTCACATCTGTCATGAATACACTCTAACCCAATCCACGTCTACGAGCATAGCATGGCAATATAAGTAACGTAGAAATAACTCCCAGGGTTTGATAATCAAACAGGTGAATAGGTACTACCTCAACTACTTCCCAACCCCACAATTTAATTCAGATCCTAACCATGCAATGTTTGAGGGTTGATCTAATGCAATAAAAACTGGGTAGTAAGAGGTATGATCAAAGTGTTACTTGCCTTGCTGATGATCCGCGAAACCTAGAGACTCGATGTAGCACGCTTCGCACTCCGGGTACTCTATCGCAATCAAACAAGCATACAGTAAGTAATCAAGCAAAAGTACGGGTAAAACTCAAATAAGAGATCTAACCAGAAAGTTCAACTTAAGAACTCCGGTTTGCAAAAAGAAACAAATCAAACGAAGCAACAAAACTCAAACGGCGAGAGAAACAAGCTTCGTTTACTAATCTGGACCTAGGTCAAATTTTTACGGTAGCAAAAACTTGTTTAAGTTGATTAAACGGAAAGAGGGTTTCAAGATGAAACTCTAGGCGCTTGAATCGCCTGATTCCGATAAATGAGCGAAAAGTTATACTAGAACGAAAATCGGATCAGAAATCGCGACCGAAAATAATCGCGGAAAATCCGAGAAAAAGAAAAACTGACGAACAGGCTAACGAACGAACGTTCGTTATCTGTAACAAACGAGCGAAAACCGTTCGCTAAAACGATCGTACGGACGAATGTCCGCTAAATAACTAAACCGGAAAAATAAACCGATCTAAATAAAATAATAAAAAAAACCGCGGATCTAAAAAAAGACGCACGGTTTCCCGAAGAAAACCGGCGGCGGTGGCGCTACCTCCGGCGAGACGGCGAGGGGCGGCGGGGCGGCGCGGGTGGCTCCGGCGGGGCGGCGGTGAGGCGGCGCGGGCGGCGGCGGCGATTAGGGTTAGGGTTCGGGCGGGGCTGGCGGGGTGAACGGGCCTCGGGGCGGCGGCTTATAAGAGGCCTGGCCCGAGAAGTCCTGGCCGAATACGGCCCTAAGTCGGTTGACTTTTTTTAAATAATTTCGACGCGCAGAAAAAGAAAGAAAAAAAATACTAAACGGACTTCAAAAATCCCGAAATAAATTTTCCCCGTCCTCTAAAAATAAGCTGGACAATGTGAACATTTATTTGGGCCTAAAATGCAATTTTGAAAAACACACTTTTTCCTAATTCAAATAAAATAGCGAGAAAACTCCGAATAAAATCTTATTTGATTTTAATATTAAATCTGTGATATTTCTTTATTTTGAGGAAGTCATTTTATCCTCTCTCTTTTATTTTTAATAAAAGAAATATTTCAGAGAAAATAATTAAAATCAAACGATCCTCTTTTCATAATTTGAGAAAATCTCAAATATGAAAATAACGAAATCCACAACTCTCTCCGTAGGTCCTTGAGTTGCGTGGAATTTCTAGGATCAACCAAAATGCAATAAAACATGATATGCAATGATGCTCTAATGTATAACATTCCAAATTGAAAATTTGGGATGTTACAACCTCGTCCTTAGCCAATCTTCGCTTAATCCGTAGCCCCTGTTTCGAGTTGCAAATGTTAGCAACTGAACCAGTATCAAATACCCAGGCACTACTGCGAGCATTGGTAAGGTACACATCAATAACATGTATATCAAATATACCTTTCACTTTGCCATCCTTCTTCTCCGCTAATTACATGGGGCAGTTCCGCTTCCAGTGACCAGTTCCTTTGCAGTAGAAGCACTCAGTCTCAGGCTTGGGTCCAGACTTGGGTTTCTTCACTTGAGCAGCAACTGGCTTGCTGTTCTTCTTGAAGTTCCCCTTCTTCCCTTTACCTTTTTTTCTTGAAACTGGTGGTCTTGTTGACCATCAACATTTGATGCTCCTTCTTGATTTCTACCTCTGCAGCCTTTAGCATTGCGAAGAGCTCAAGAATCGTCTTATCCATCCCTTGCATATTATAGTTCATCACGAAGCTCTTGTAGCTTGGTGGCAGTGATTGAAGAACTCTGTCAGTGACACTATAATCAAGAATATTAACTCCCATTTGAGTCAAGTGGTTGTGGCACCCAGACATTCTGAGTATATTTTCACTGACGGAACTATTCTCCTCCATCTTGCAGCTGTAGAACTTATTGGAGACTTCATATCTCTCAATCCGGGCATTTGCTTGAAATATCAACTTCAACTCCTGGAACATCTCATATGCTCCATGACGTTCAAAACATCGTTGAAGTCCCGGTCCTGTAGTACTCATCAGCTTTGCTCTGCCAGGTGTTCACAACATCTGGCGTTGCTCCTGCAGCGGGTTTGTCACCTAGCGGTGCTTTCAGGACGTATTTCTTCTATGCAGCAATGAGGATAATCCTCAAGTTATGGACCTAGTCCGTGTAGTTGCTACCATCATCTTTCAACTTAGCTTTCTCTAGGAACGCATTAAAATTCAACGGAACAACAGCACGGGCCATCTATCTAAAACAACATAGACATGCAAAATACTATCAGGTACTAAGTTCATGATAAATTAAAGTTCAATTAATCAAATTACTTAAGAACTCCCACTTAGATAGACATCTCTCTAATCATCTAAGTGATCACGTGATCCATATCAACTAAACTATGTCCGATCATCACGTGAGATGGAGTAGTTTTCAATGGTGAAAATCACTATATTGATCATATCTACTATATGATTCACACTCGACCTTTCAGTCTCAGTGTTCCGAGGCCATATCTGCATATGCTAGGCTCGTCAAGTTTAACCCGAGTATTCTGCGTGTGCAAAACTGGCTTGCACCCGTTGTATGTGAATGTAGAGCTTATCACACCCGATCATCACGTGGTGTCTCGGCACGACGAAATGTAGCAATGGTGCATACTCAGGGAGAACACTTATACCTTGAAATTTAGTGAGAGATCATCTTATAATGCTACCGTCGAACTAAGCAAAATAAGATGCATAAAGGATAAACATCACATGTAAATAAGTGATATGATATGGCCATCATCATCTTGTGCCTTTAATCTCCATCTCCAAAGCACCGTCATGGTCACCATCGTCACTGGCTTGACACCTTGATCTCCATCGAAGTATCGTTGTCGTCTTGCCAACTATTGCTTCTACGACTATCGCTACCGCTTAGTGATAAAGTAAAGCAATTACATGGCGATTGCATTTCATACAATAAAGCGACAACCATATGGCTCATGCCAGTTGCCGATAATTGTGTTACAAAACATGATCATCTCATACAATAAAATTTAGCATCATGTCTTGACCATATCACATCACAACATGCCCTGCAAAAACAAGTTAGACGTCCTCTACTTTGTTGTTTGCAAGTTTTACGTGGCTGCTACGGGCTGAGTAAGAACCGTTCTTACCTACGCATCAAAAACCACAACGCGGTATAGTGATTGCTTTTTGATCTTTAGAAAGAACCCTGTTCATTGAATCCGATTCAACTAAAGTTGGAGAAACAGACACCCACTAGCCACCTATGTGCGAAGCACGTCGGTAGAACTAGTCTCGCGTAAGCGTACGCGTAATGTCGGTCTAGGCCGCTTCATCCAACAATGCTGCCGAATCAAGAATCAACTAGTAACGGCAAGCAATATGTATATACCGACGCTCACAACTCCTTTGCGTTCTACTCGTGCATATAACATCTACGCATAAACCTGGCTCAGATGCCACTGTTGGGGAACGCAGTAATTTTAAAAAAAAATCCTACGCACACGCAAGATCATGGTGATGCATAGCAATGAGAGGGGAGAGTGTTGTCTACGTACCCTCGTAGACCATAAGCGGAAGCGTTATGACAACACGGTTGATGTAGTCGTACGTCTTCACGATCGACCGATCCTAGCACCGAAGGTACGACACCTCCCCGATCTGCACACGTTCGGCTGGTGACGTCCCACGAACTCACGATCCAGTAGAGCTTCGAGGGAGAGCTTCATCAGCACGACGGTGTGATGACGGTGATGATGATGATGCCGGAACAGGGCTTTGCCTAAGCACTGCTACGTTATGACCGAGGTGGATTATGGTGGAGGGGGGCACCGCACACGGCTGAAAACAATCAACTTGTGTGTTCTAGGGTGCCCCTGCCCCCGTATATAAAGGAGCAAGGGGGAGGCCGGCCGGCCTTGGGGCGTGCCAAGGAGAGGGGAATTCCTCCTCCTAGTAGGAGTAGGACTCCCCTTTTCCTATTCCAACTAGGAAGGGGGATGGGGGAAGGAAGGAGAGGGAGAGAGGGAGGAAAGAGGGGGCGCCCCCCCTTCCAATTCGGACTCCCAAGGGGGGGGCGGCCAGCCCTAGGACCTCTCCTATCTCTCCCACAAGGCCCATGTTGGCCCATTAGTTTCCCCGGGGGTTCCGATAACCCTCCCGGCACTCTGATAAAAATCCGGTGACCCCCGGAACTCACCCGGTGTCCGAATATAGTCGTCCAATATATCAACCTTTATGTCTCGACCATTTCGAGACTCCTTGTCATGTCCGTGATCACATCCGGGACTCCGAACTATCTTAAGTACATCAAAACACATAAACTCGTAATACCGATCGTCACTGAACGTTAAGCGTGCGGACCCTACGGGTTCGAGAACTATGTAGACATGACCGAGACATGTCTTCGGTCAATAACCAATAGTGGAACCTGGATGCTCATATTGGTTCCTACATATTCTATGAAGATCTTTATTGGTCAAACCGCATAACAACATATGTTGTTTCCTTTGTCATCGGTATGTTACTTGCCCGAGATTCGATCGTCGATATCTAAATACCTAGTTCAATCTCGTTACCGGCAAGTTTGTTTACTCGTTCCGTAATGCATCATCCCGCAACTAACTTATTAGTCACATTTCTTGCAAGGCTTATAGTGATGTGCATTACCGAGAGGGCCCAGAGATACCTCTCCGACAATCGGAGTGACGAATCCTAATCTCGATCTATCCAACTCAACAAACACCATTGGAGACACCTGTAGAGCACCTTTATAATCACCCAGTTATGTTGTGACGTTTGGTAGAACACAAAGTGTTCCTCCGGTATTCGGGAGTTGCATGATCTCATAGTCATAGGAACATGTATAAGTTATGGAGAAAGCAATAGCAACAAACTAAACGATCATCGTGCTAAGCTAACGGATGGGTCAAGTCAATCACATCATTCTCTAATGATGTGATCCCGTTAATCAAATGACAACTCATGTCTATGGTTAGGAAACATAACCATCATTGATTCAACGAGCTAGTTAAGTAGAGGCAAACTAGTGACACTCTGTTTGTCTATGTATTCACACATGTACTAAGTTTCCGGTTAATACAATTCTAGCATGAATAATAAACATTTATCATGATATAAGGAAATATAAATAACAACTTTATTATTGCCTCTAGGGCATGTTTCCTTCACCGCGAGCGGCCGAGGGGGCGAACCCCAGCCGCTACTCCTAGTCTGCCACCGACGTGCGCCGTCGATCCGGTCGGCGCAGGCGGCGGCGGGATCCCCTTCTCCTCACATAATGTCAGGCGTTGCGGGATGACGACTTCAGCGACGGCGTCTTGCGGATCCATGGCACAACGGCACGGCGGATCTTGGCGACGCAGGTGGATCGATTGGGCGTGGCGTGCCGGTCGGCTGGACGTGGCTAGAAAATGAAGGTGATGTTGGGCGTGGCCGGTGGCGGCGGCAGCGTCGTCCAGCACGGATTCGGTCTTGGCGGTGGCGATGGCAACGGCTAACCCGGATCTGACCATGATGGTGGCGGCGTCCCCTCTGCCAAGGATGACGGGCCAGGTGGTGGGTCCTTGTGGCGGCACCGGTGGCGGCGGATCTTGGGATCCCGTGTTCGGGCTTGTCACAGGACACCGTGGCGGCCGGAGGTTCCTGTGGCGTCGACGACGCTTGATGCAAGATCGCGGCGGCGATTGTCGTTCTATGGGCGATGACAGCGGCTGGCGCGATGGTGGGTGCTCCCTGTAGCGCCCGGAATCGGGGCGGCAACGCCTCTTCATCAACGGCGGTGGACTCCGGGGGCGTGTGGGCGACTCGGAGTCCGGATCTCGAGATGGTGACGGCCTTCTAAGGCTGGTGGCGGTATGAGACGTCCCCTCCATCAACAGACCGGGTTCGATGCGGCTCGGCAGGTGACACATGAGCCTCTCTCGGAGTTGTCGGGCGGTGCCTGTCGTCGGTAGGTGAAGCCACCGGTGGATGTGCTACCAGCGGATACTACGCACGACGTCTTATACGGAGACGTAGGACGGTGGTCCAGCGGAGGTGTCAGGTTTAGCCTGTTGTTGTTGGATCGAAGGTGGTGCGACAGTTGCGGGAGGCAGGCGGTATGGGACGTCTTTGTCTTCCTTCCTCCAGAGGTATCCAGCTATCGAGGGGTTGGTAGACAGATAAAGGCGGATGATACATACAGCTTCAACGACGAGCTTATGCACTCCGGTGGAAACACAAGATTTTTGATCGGGCTATAACGTCGTGCGCCTGCGTCACATCCTTTCTGAAGGTGGTGGATTGAAACTTTGCTTTGGGGATGAGAATCCGAAGTTCAACCTTGTGATGGACTAATCTAGGAGTTGTGTGTTTTTGTTTATGTTGTGTCTTATATCATAGGGTTAGTGATTATCTGGGGGAGTTACTGTCGCGAGGTATATGGCCTCAGAGTTTATTTTTTTACTTTTTTTCATTTTGATGGTGTTCGGCTACTGAATTTTGCTCTATTAATAATATATTGCCGTATGCATCATCCTAATGCAGAGACTGAGGGTTATCCTCCTTTCCAAAAAAATGTTCGACAGAAAACCATTAGTTCTATCCCTCGGAAAAAGAAAATCATTAATTCTAAGCTATGTTCGGTGAGTTCCATCGTGATGCGCGTGTTCCTTGACAATGAAGCAAGTCCATGATGATGACACCTATCTAATATTGAACCAAAAACTAACTTCTACTCTTCTAGGATGAACTTTTTACTTTGTTTTAGCATCAGATAAGTTCCAATGATACTACTCAGATGTAGGAATAGAAAGAAAAAAACAATAAGTATTCACGAAGGTTTATATCAACAAAATGGATTCCTCGGGCTCAGGCGAAAAAAAAATAGTATTACAGTATTTGAAGAAAGACGCAAGGGAAGACGAAAAAGGGCGACCCAAGCATCACAAGTATCTTAAGATTGGAATTGGGGCATGTTTCTTGGCTGCTAATCGGTCGTTGGTAAAAATGGCAGTTCCAGAGCTCAAACAACTGGAAACGGTGTCTGCCATTATGCGTGCCACTACATTGCCCATTTGCCACACATTAAAAACAGAACAAATTCTGAAAGAACATTACACCACTCATCGATCCAAGCTAGGGGCATATACACAATAATATAGCGTAGCACTATTGAGTTTGGTACTTCTGTCAGCTCCTTGGGTGTCGGGAATCCCATTTTACGTGTTCTAGACGAGCTCATTTAGCACTTTTGTACATGTTGTCAATTGCGCCCTGCAAATAAATGAAGTAAGGTTAGCGCTGCTCGCTGTCCTGTTTGTACAAGGCATCAGAATACCAGAAGAAGCAAAACAATGCTGTCATGCCGATGAAATAGTAAGTTCAGAAATATCCACTGCATTGGTTTTCTGATGGTTTTTAAAAAAGGTCAGCCAGTTCCTAAGATGATGAAAAGGGCCAGTTCTTTTGCAGCTTCTGGCAGCTTATTGTCAAAATAAGCCAGAAGCTGAAAAGAACTCGTTTTGGGCTGGTGGGCTCAGCTTATTTTCACAGCCACTTCCTTCACGATGGAAAAAAGCTGGGGGGAGGGCAGCTTCCCGGAGCTTCCCGCAGCGATCACTTAAGAAACGAAGGGGTACATCTCCTTGCCCTCCCAGCTGCAAGAATTTACGGAGCAAATGCCACCGCCAGCAAACCGGACGACCAGACCCGAAGAAAAAGAACAAAAAAAGGCAGCGCTCGACTCCCGCATCCCGTCCCGTGATAGAAGAGGAGAACTAGGGTTTCCCCCCCGCCGCCGCCGCCGCCCCCTCCTCCCGCCGCCCCGGACGCCGCCTCCGGCCGCCGCTGACGCCGCGTACCTCGCCGCCGCCGACATGGATGCCGGCGGTGCTGGGTAGCCGCGCTCCTCCCCCGCCTCCCTCTGCTCGGCTCCATCCCGGCCACTCCACTATTGCAATCGATCCACCGCTGCACGCCACTCGAGCCATCGTCACCGTCCTTCCCCGTCCCTTCGCCGCCGCCAGCATGGACGGAGGTTAGCCCAAGAAGCACCGCACCTCCTCTGGCGCCCTCGCTGTTCGCCTTCGATACGCCAGGGCGCGGACACCAACGACCTCCGAGGCGGCGGCGCAGGTGGCCTGAGCCCGAGCAGGAGCTGCGACTCGTCCCGCTGCTGGCCGTCAAGCCCGCATCGGCCGGCCGCTGAGTGAGCTCCCGTGTTGGCGATTTCGCCCACAAGGTGTTCGGGCTATTGCCTACAAGACCTTTTTGTCTCACAATCAAATTGTACATTGAGATTTGACTTTCTGCATATCAAATTGAGATGTCAAATTGAATGATCCATTTTCTGTATCATATTGCTGACTATTTGTGAATAATTTTATCTACTGGAAAATGAGTAGATGTCTATTTGCTGTTAATATGAGGCTGTTTCTTGTCTATTTTTTCCAGTAGAGTACTACAAGCATTGCATTCAGGAAGTGCATTGCTCATGTGCACCTAGTTTTTGGTCATGTCCAAGTTTCTACTTCCTGTAAAAAAAGGATGAATGTTGCTACTGAATGCATTCAGAAATTTGTATGCAAGCACTAGCATTTTGATTGTTGTTTTGTTTGGCCCTGCTAGCATTTTTTGCAAATGCAAGAGAGTATGAAAGAAGTTGTCCAAGTTGCTGCTACAATGTACAGAAAATGCAGTTAAATGTCATACAATTACATTTTAGGGGTATTGTAGACTTTTCAACAGAGAACTCGGAACATAAGCTCAGACAAAAGAACTGGATGGCTTATTCTCATGGGCTTATTTCCACGGCAGCTTCTGTGAGGCTTATTCCCATCGCAGCTTATGCATACGCTGCACCTCAAAAGAACTGGCCCTTAAAGGGACAAGAAACAAATTGCACAAGGTCCTCCATGCATGTAAACGATGCATGCTTCTTTTATTTTTATGTTTCGAGGTGGATGTAGATGACATATGCTGAACATGGCTCACAACAATAATTGGATGAACAATACCTGGTAGTACTTGAGCAACTGCGGCCGCTTCCTTTTATATGTTGGAGTGATCAGGTCACGCTCCATGTCAAACGGCACTGGGTCAAGGTGCACAGCTCTTATGAATTCAAAACCTTTGAGCTGCACAAAGATGAGTAGAAAGTTAGGCTGTGCACTGGAGTAAGCCATGAATATCATCAGAAAGAAGAGCAAAACAAAAAAGCAATTAACAATATCACCTTCTTCTCTTTTCCTGTTTTTGAAAGTTCCCCCAAAATATATTCTTTTGCTTTTGGATTCTCACACAGTGCCTCAAAATCACCACTGATTCCATTTCCCTCAGCCCAGCTCTCAAGGGCTTCCTTGTTAGGATTGACTACGGCAACAAGGAATGACTCGAAACTATTTCCATATACCCATATCTGGCAAATGTTGGAAAAATTGAAGAAAATATTTCAGATATTACAATAGAACGCAACAATAAGTACGACGAAGCATGAATAAACTATTTTGACCGGTTATATCATACTCCCTCCGTCCCAAAATAAGTGTCTCAAGCTTAGTACAACTTTGTACTAAAGTTAGTATAAAGTTGAGACACTTATTTTGGGGCGGAGGGAGAACAATGGTGCAGAAAAAGAACTTATAAATCCTGGAAATTGAACTCTATATACCGAGTCTATAGCAGAAACAACACCGTAAATGTTCTCCAAATTTTCAACTGCTACATATTCTCCTTGTGAAAGCTTGAAGATATTCTTCTTCCGATCAATGATCTTCATACTTCCATCAGGTTGCCACTCGCCAATGTCCCCTGTAAGCAGAAAAGGAAAAAAATATTTTGAATCTCCACTTCGGATGAGGCACAATATAGAATAGTTTGTGCAGTATAATGACTACATCAACTAGAGCCGGGAGTGAATTTCTCATTAGAACTTTTTCTATTAAACAATGTGATCTCCGTAATACTGTTACCCAGGCTAAGGTGAGAAAGGACATGCAAACTAGATCCAGATTAACTGGGGTGAACTCTTATCCTCCATATGTTCCCTTCCACGTGGACCGATAATGCCACACATTCAGAGGCCTAGAATACTAGTAGAATATTCACGGCCTAGAATATTTGGAAAATGTTTACGTTCCATTCTTTACTTTTGCAGCGACCACATAGTGGAAACAGATGACAACTTAAACACTGAAAGCAAGATGTACCTGTATGGAACCATCCATCAACCAAAACTTCCTCTGTAAGGTCTTCACGCCTGTAGTACCCTGAGAATAATGTTTCTCCCTTGATGCAGATTTCTCCACGAGGTGTGCTTGCAAGTGCATCATAATTCATGTCAGGGACAGATTCTAGGCGGGCATCAATATTTGGAACTGGAGGACCAACAGTCCCTATCATGGACATCTGATTTGGTAGCGAGACAAATGATCCAGCACAAGTTTCCGTGAGACCTAACATAGAAGAAGATCAAGGAGCAAGCCGGAAGTGATAGTTAGGTTGGCGAAGAAAGGCGAACAAAAAACATCAGCTTATGCAGATGAAGGATTGACCTAATTTAGGTAAAAGAACATACACAACTCTCTTTTTATGTTGTCAACCAGTTTAAGAATAGTGCACTAAAGAACATACAGTTCTGTTCAATGAGTAAGCATTTCTTATTGATAACATAGATCTCAAAAGCTAACAACGTGGTTATACCTGTCATCTTTAACAGAAAACAGCTGATCTAATCCATACAAGTAAAATAATAAAGTTTACTGACCAAATGAAATAGAGCAGAAACATCAGGCGATCATCAACTTGAACGATCATAACAGTAAAAAAAAATCGTATCCCAAGAGTAAAAGATGTACCATATCCTTGTAAAACATGTGCGCATGTCACCACTCTCAGGTATTCTTCCACATGAGTGGCAAGTGGGGCAGCTCCGGATAAAATTACACGGACATTTCCTCCAAGACCTTCTTTCACCTTAATCGCAATAAACACAATTTCTAGAATATGAAGGCAGCAAGTTGGGAAAACCATACAAAATGAAGAAGCAGTGACTGCCATGCTGAAATACCTTACTGAAAACTACTTTGTCACATATTGCAGCAGCTTCATTGTGCTTAGCTCCCCTCATCATTCTAAACTGCTTGCTGCAAAACAAAATGTCTACATCATACTTGGATTTGTGACAGGTGAGGTCCTTTAATGATGCAATGAGAATCTAGCTAGCCTAGGGCCAGGGCTAGGAGGGCTGTATCCTGGATCCAGCCCAAAGTTATAGAGTAAGTAAGCAGGTTTTGGCCCAAAAATCTGGATCCCAAGAGACCAGCAGCTCCTAGCCCAGGATACCACTCCTCTTGGCCCAATCCTGTGTCCACCACTGGCTACGGACACTTAATAATTGAAGAACTTAGCATGGAGTCACTGGCAGTGCAAGCAAGTATTCCACACTTCCACCCAAAAAAGATAACTGCTCTGAGGTTAGCAAACTTACAATTTGTAAGCAAGATTGAACATTGTACTCTTTATGAAACCACCAGCTGAGATTTTAGCTTGAAGCCCTGAAAAAAGTGTAAAGCAAAGGGATGAACCGTATGTAAAAATTTGCACTCAGAATCGGCTCCAAGTTCTTTTGAACTTCGAACAGTAGAAGCAGATTGTGACTACGGATAGCCCAAGAACTGTACATCAAGTTAATGCATGGACATGCATCAACAGCGAAAAAGAACCACAGAAGGGAGGGTACATCCTGGACAGGTTCTTGGGCTTTTGCTGGTGATGTTCTCCTGGAACTGCCAGGTTTGGTGCATCCTGGACAGTTCAAGACATGAGGTGCCTCGTGCAATCTCACCGACGGAAGCTTGTGTTTTTGTTAGAAACAAGACACAGGAAAGATGTGGTAGAGGGGTTGCATTGGAGGTTGGGTCTTAAACAGATAATCACTTTTACTGAGCAGGGGAAAGGGGGTGTTTTTTAGCTCTGTTTGGGGATGAGGGTGTCTCAGTTGAGTTAATAAATCTAGGCAGTTGCTTTTGTTAATCTATTCATTCATGATATGCCAAACGAAATAAAATGGAGATGCACGTTTGTTTATGGTGAATCGCAAAACCATTTATGTTATCATATGTGGGATCTCCTCTGCTGCATCAGGACCTTGGTTCCTTGGCTGATGGTGGGAGATTCCAATGAAATTATGCTAAAATTATGTTTACTGAAATTATGCTAAGATATGTTTGCTGAAATGAAAATTTTCATGTAAGTTAATTGAGAGTATCTGATAATTACCAATGGAGCATATTTAAAGTGATAAAGGATTACAATACATGTGTATAAGTGGTATATGACTATATGAGGAGTGAGAGAACATACTCCCATGTGCACAGCACCACTTTACATATGTCTATTTAGAAGTGCGCTGACTGCAAGGGTTACGACAAAAACATATAGTTATGTTTCTTATACAACTATAATGGTCTGAACGTGTATTTCATTACCCCGCACAAGAATAAGCAGTGCGGGTCTCCCTCTTATTCCTCCAATTAGTGTAGGAATTATAGTCTCTCAGCAGGGAACGTGGAAGCTCTTTGTAACCTTATTTTAATATTAGATAGAAATGTTAGGCGACTCAAGCAGACCCTTACCAGAAAATATCCGATCAAGAACACGTGGCACAGCACATAAGATAGTTGGTTTCAGTGTACCAATATCCTCAACTAGTAACTTAACATCCTGCACCATATTTTAAATAGTCAATACAGGTGCAAAAGCACAACCATGAGAAGGATTCAGGTGAACACATAATGATGCTTACCCCACGCCAAAATCCAATAGATGCACCATGGAACATAAACAGCTCTTCCACAACTCGGTCAAAGATATGAGCAAGAGGAAGGTAAGACATATAAACGTCTGTTTCCTCCAGCTGAGATTATCACATAGAAAAAGAAATTAAATATTAATTGGTCGTGAGGTAAGATTACATGGCATAATGGCTGCTCGCGTCTTACCCGCTCGTTTACAGAGTTAAGAAGCCGGTCCACACCTGCAATGAGACAGATAATGCTCGCATTGGAGATCAGTACACCTTTGGGGTCACCAGTAGTTCCACTAGTGTACATTATAGTACATGTGTCTGTCCTTCGATTCACTGGAAGATCAAATTCTTGGTCACCTGCCTGCAGATAAGATGCCACAAGGAAAGTGCATAGTTAATAACTGTGTCGATAAGATCATCACAGTAAAATGTTTTACATCATTTGGAAAACTAGAATATTTACATGTTTGATGTATTGTGAGTGCAAATGTATTATGTGATCTAGCACAGGTAGCAAAAATGATCTAAGGAAATCTAATCACAGATGGTAACAACAAATGAACAAATAACTCGACAAGTTTGCAGCCAATAACCATTAGATTCCTTATTTCTGATGTTCCACGAATGAGATTACGTTAAATGTTTGCTCATCCAGTCATTCACTAAAGCGAGGATACAGTTAGACATAATACTGAAGTGCGGAACACAACATCATGATGAAATATTCATATTTAAGAAACAATATTCAGAAGAATCCACATGCAAAGCTGACCACCTATCTTACCAAAGATATGAACTCATCCCATGAGTATATTGAGAGCCCATACTTGGAAACTTCTTCCTTTTGTTCTTGTGTCACTTTACCAAAACTCACAATGGCTACAAACAAAATAATATATTTGCTTTATAGGTGGAAACCTTTTGGTATTAGATGATGAGATCTATCTAGGATAAGTGAAACTCACTTTTCAAGAACTCAGTTGACTTGGGAAATGTCTTCAAGAGCTGTCAAATTGAGATAAAAGAGAGATATTAATAACAGAAAACCCATTAACATGGTTGCATCACAACTGTGATAATTTTGGCGTGTTGAACATAAATGGACAAAATCATAAGGTAATTGCTCAACAGTAGAGAGCTGTGTCGACAGATGGAATGTTTTCTATTAATACGAACTAAGGCTTCTATTAATCCAAACAGCTTATGGAACTGCACAGAGCATAACTGACAACAAGAAACTTTTGAAACCTTTGTTTGGTTGGCCCCAAACCAGCCAGGATCTCAGCCAAAAAAAACTGGGCTTGTCTGGGATTGGGCTACCCAAAAGGGGCTTTAGGGATATAAAAGAGAGTTGATGTACTGCTTTGTAGTGTTTCCACTTTCCTAAGTTACCGACCGAATAGGGGTCATTGGGTCAACATGCATCATCCCCCAGGCAAAGGCATGAATACCAAATATTGAAAAGAGAAGTTTATGGGACATCGCAAGCATACAATTCTACATATGAGATGATGAAGGAAACAAACCTCCGCAACTTTCTTCTCCTCTGCAAAGGCAATCTCAACTTCTGCATGGCACAGAATAAACTCAATCGCACCAGCCCCTACAGAAAGAGCATCGTCAATAAGCAGGTTCAACTGTATCATCAGTACTGTTTCTTTTATCGTTTGTAATGTGGGGAAAAGGATCCATACTTAAGAATGTTCAATTGCATAGTGCTCTGCTCAGATATTAGATTACTTGTTTGCCACATGTTTCAAGGATGTGGTGGGGCTTTTCATTCTTTTTTTAAGATGTGATTTTAGCTTGATCATGATTTCAGAAATCTTAAATAGTGCAAAGCATATGAATATCGAGATGCGCTTCTCAATGAAGTGTATAATTCACTGATGCGCAACAAACAAAAAAACTGAAAGAGGGACATACTGCAAGCCCATCAATGTCATAAAATGGAGATGTCAGGATATATACCAAGAGTGTCATATAATGGAACACAGTAGACTCCATGGGCATTGCAAGCCTGCAAGGGATAGAGATTGCAAGTGAATTAAGTTCGTAAGAGATACATGGCAAACATAGTGCTCTTGATGGTTAAGGAAAACTCCAGAAGTCCAACAAGATGAAAATAGTTACTTGTTGCAAGAATGAATTAAATGCTGCATGCAGTAGAACAAGATTTTACCTCCATCGTGATAATCCATTCAGGGCTATTAGCACCATATATACCGCAACGACTGCCCTGCAAAATTATCCAGCTTAAAAAAATTAGTCATCATGAAATAACCTTAATCATGAAACATCAAAGTGACTATCCCGAGCTAATGAAAAGTTCACATAATGTTAATTTCATGTGGTCACTCAAGATGAGAAAACATAGCACCTAACTGAAAAATGTTTTAAGTAAATTAGCATTAGAGTGAATAGTAGCAAATATATAAGAAACGAGAGCAAACCTTGGTGAGTCCACAGCTCCTAATAGAGTTACCGATTTTATTTGCAATGTCAAACACCTCCTTATATGTCCTCCAAACGTATGCACCAGCCTAGTTGTTTATAGCACACAAATCATACCTTAGCAAGAATTCTGCTGCTTTTATATTTTCAGGGGATATAAGTTGTAATCGGCCAAATGGTACCTTCCCATCAACAGTCTCACGGTGACCAAGCATTCTGTTGTTTGGGTACTTCTCCACTGCCATTCTGTGTATGAGCACACATCATTGAAACTCAAAACTAAATAAGCTCACTAGGACAAAAGGTCGCCAAAATTAAGAGTTTTAGTAGCAAGTCAAAATGCAACGAACCAACTTGCTCGGTAAATTTCCTTGTTTAACTAACCAGAAACAAACCAGACACTGCTGACCAATCTGACATCAGCGTTCCCACCCACACAAGACTATGGAGAAACTGAATTCAATTTGATGACAGGTTTGCATGGATCAGCGATTTGATGCTGATTAACAGCTTTAGAGGGTCATGAACGAGCGGGAAATAGTACTGCTGAGTTCGAACTAGTAATCTGAACTTCATTCCTCTGCTTCAAAGAAAATTATCACTCCATAGAAACAGCGTACTACTACTGATACGGAATTTAAAGGCATTTAAAGAGTGAGTCTATACAACTGCCCAACCAACAGAGCAACTAATAAACAAGATTTCGGAGCCGAAATGCAAAGAGGAAATTCAGATAAATGCAGAGTACTAGGGCTATTTGTCGAGGGCGTGGGGGACAGATCCCGAGGGCTAGCACACGCAAGCATACCGACATAAATGCCATAAAGAATAGGGTTCATGCGGGTAGTTAGTTGGACGGGAGGCAAAGGAGAATCAGGCATAGTATCAAACCCCAGTATCCGTGCAGTACTAGCAAGGACAGCGACAAATCAAACAACAAATAAATACTCAATAGAAGAAAACATCCTCCGCGTCCCACCCACTGCGCGTGAAGTGAACAGAACCGCCGGATTCAATCCTTTGACCAACGCCATCGAAAAGAGAAATAATCCAGGAGCCATCAGTGGAGCAGAGGATGAAGCAGCCAGGGGCCCCGGAGGAGCAAGGAGAGCTCACCGGAAGATGTCGTAGCAGCTGTCCAGGCCGTCGACGGGCGCCGGGAAGCCGTCGCGGGCGAAGGCGCTCCGGTAGGTGGGCCCCACCGAGGGCCGGCCGTCGGCGGCCGGGCGGCCCTCCTCGACCTTCACCACGTGCTGCATCTCCGCCATCCCTCTCCCTCCTGCTTGCTCCGGTAGCCTTGCTGCGCTTCGAAATGGACCGAAGTAGAAAGAGGCGTGGAGACGGGGGGCCTAAATAGCAATACTCCTTGACAGAAATGAGAAGTTGGTGGGTGGGTGCAGCGGGGAGCGGTGGGGCCACCTGGCATGGACAGTGGGAGGTTGGGCCGCCCAGCGGCTGTGGGGCCTGCGTGGGCCGCTGGTTGGTGGGGCAGCTGACCGGTGCGACCTTCCTTGTCGAGACTCAGGTGGTCGCTCATCCAGACGTATCTACAGGGACATGGCATTTTTGCGGACAGGGATTATCGGTGGCATCAGCTCTCCAGTTTTCTTCATCTCTGGGCACCGGGCCTTCAATGGCACTGAAAGCCCCAAAAAGGGATACTGCATATTGTCGCGATCTTATTGAATTTTAATTAAGTGTCGATGGGGTTGACATGATTTTGATTTAAACCGCTATGCATTCATTACGGTGGCTATGTGACCCTGTCAGGTATTATTATTACTGGAACTAACTCGTTTAAAAACGTGGATTTCATGTGCAACATGTGGATGGTTATTTGTCCTTGACGATGAACAGTGTAATAAAGACTAAAAAATATTACGCAAAAATTATACTGAGGCTGAGACAATTAATATAGATGCGGTGAAAAAATATACCATGTCGTAAGGGTTTCTAGATTCTCGGTTAATCCAGACATGTTTGACAAAAAAACTTGGAAGATAATATGGAAAGTGCTTGCACGCATGGCCCCACAAATATTTTGAAAAATGTTATTTCACTTTTTTTAGGTCAAAGCAAAGCTTTATAGATTAACCGTTCTTAGGCATATCACCCAAGACACAAACAACCACATTAGGCGGTACAGTAGTGTTCCACTCCATACAGTTATTAGGAAGACACATCCGACTTATTTTGGCTAACTCATGCGCTGCCGAATTTTGCAGACCGCCTGCATGCACTTATACTAAACTTGGAGAGCCACATCTTTAGCTGATATTTGAGGTCTTCTATGGTTGCTGCATACAGTGAGGAATCTGCTACCCGGATATTCATAGCATCTGCCAGCAACTTTGAGTCCGTCTCAAAGCCTACTCAGATGGCTCCAAGTTCAGGCGCCATGGTCACTGCAGCTGCCAACGCATTAACCTCAGCACCAAATGCATTGTTAGTATGCTCCATGCTACCAGCTCGGGCCACAAGTACATGCCCAGTATTATCCCGAGCAATCACACCCTATCCGTCGACCG
The DNA here is from genome assembly GCF_003073215.2 of Triticum urartu. Taxonomy (NCBI): domain Eukaryota; kingdom Viridiplantae; phylum Streptophyta; class Magnoliopsida; order Poales; family Poaceae; genus Triticum; species Triticum urartu. The sequence continues at coordinate 441,576,570 of NC_053024.1, read as the reverse complement.
AGCTGCCAGTGACGAACGCTCCATCTAAATTGAATTTGATCGTATGTATGTCAGGCGGCTCCCAGGACTCGAGCGACAACTTCTTCTTTGTCGGCGTGTAAACATCCTCATACTCTAGTACATTGCACCGGATACGCCTAACCAACTCCGTTGCTTGCTACCAGAAGGTTATAATTGTTGGAAATATGCCCTAGAGGCAATAATAAAAGCATTATTATTATATTTCTTTGTTCATGATAATTGTCTTTATTCATGCTATAATTGTATTATCCGGAAATCGTAATACATGTGTGAATAATAGACACCAACATGTCCCTAGTAAGCCTCTAGTTGACTAGCTCGTTGATCAACAGATAGTCATGGTTTCCTGACTATGGACATTAGATGTCATTGATAACGAGATCACATTATTAGGAGAATGATGTGATGGACAAGACCCAATCCTAAACATAGCACAAGATCGTATAGTTCGTTGCTAGAGTTTTCCAATGCCAAGTATCTTTTCCTTAGACCATGAGATCGTGTAACTCCCGGATACCGTAGGAGTGCTTTGGGTGTGCCAAACGTCACAACGTAACTGGGTGACTATAAAGGTATACTACGGGTATCTCCGAAAGTGTCTGTTGGGTTGACACGGATCAAGACTGGGATTTGTCACTCCGTATGACGGAGAGGTATCACTGGGCCCACTCGGTAATGCATCATCATAATGAGCTCAAAGTGACCAAGTGTCTGGTCATGGGATCATGCATTACGGTACGGGTAAAGTGACTTGCCGGTAACGAGATTGAACGAGGTATTGGGATACCTACGATCGAATCTCGGGCAAGTAACATACCGATTGACAAAGGGAATTGTATACGGGGTTGCTTGAATCCTCGACATCGTGGTTCATCCGATGAGATCATCGAGGAGCATGTGGGAGCCAACATGGGTATCCAGATCCCGCTGTTGGTTATTGACCGGAGAGCGATCTCGGTCATGTCTACATGTCTCCCGAACCCGTAGGGTCTACACACTTAAGGTTCGGTGACGCTAGGGTTGTAGGGATATGTATATGCAGTAACCCGAATGTTGTTCGGAGTCCCGGATGAGATCCCGGACGTCACGAGGAGTTCCGGAATGGTCCGGAGGTAAAGAATTATATATAGGAAGTGCTATTTCGGGCATCGGGACAAGTTTCGGGGTCACCGGTAGTGTACCGGGACCACCGAAAGGGTCCCGGGGGTCCACCGGGTGGGGCCACCTGTCCCGGGGGGCCACATGGGCTATAGGGGGTGTGCCTTGGCCTACATGGGCCAAGGGCACCAGCCCCAAGAGGCCCATGCGCCTAGGGTTTCAAGGAGGAAGAGTCCTAGGAGGGGAAGGCACCTCCTAGGTGCCTTGGGGAGGAGGGATTCCTCCCCTTGGCCGCACCCCCCTAGGAGATTAGATCTCCTAGGGCCAGCGCCCCCCCCCCTTGGCCCTCCTATATATAGTGGGGGAGATGGAGGACTTCTTACCTTTTGCCTTTGGTGCCTCCCTCTCCCTCTCCAACACCTCCTCCTCCTCCATAGTGCTTGGCGAAGCCCTGCCGGAGTACTGCAGCTCCATCACCACCACGTCGTCGTGCTGCTGCTGGAGCCATCTCCCTCAACCTCTCCTTCCCCCTTGTTGGATCAAGAAGGAGGAGACGTGGCTGTTCCGTACGTGTGTTGAACGCGGAGGTGCCGTCCGTTCGGTGCTAGGATCTTCGGTGATTCGAATCACGTCGAGTACGACTCCCTCATCCCCGTTCTTTGAACGCTTCCGCTCGCGATCTACAAGGTACGTAGATGCATCTAATCACTCGTTGCTAGATGAACTCCTAGATGGATCTTGGTGAAACCGTAGGAAAATTTTGTTTTCTGCAACGTTCCCCAACAGTGGCATCATGAGCTAGGTCTATGCGTAGTTCTCTTGCACGAGTAGAACACAATTTGTTGTGGGCGTTGATGTTGTCAACTTTCTTGCCGCTACTAGTCTTATCTTGCTTCAACGGTATTGTGGGATGAAGCGGCCCGGACCAACCTTACACGTACGCTTACGTGAGACCGGTTCCACCGACTAACATGCACAAGTTGCATAAGGTGGCTGGCGGGTGTCTGTCTCTCCTACTTTAGTTGGAGAGGATTCGATGAAAAGGGTCCTTATGAAGGGTAAATAGAAGTTGACAAATCACATTGTGGCTTTCACGTAGGTAAGAAAATGTTCTTGCTAGAACCCTACTTCAGCCACGTAAAACTTGCAACAACAATTAGAGGACGTCTAACTTGTTTTTGCAGCAAGTGCTTTGTGATATGATATGGCCAAAGTTGTGATGAATGATGAATGATATATATGTGATGTATGAGTTGTTCATGCTATTGTAATAGGAATCACGACTTGCATGTCGATAAGTATGACAACCGGCAGGAGCCATAGGAGTTGTCTTTATTTTTGTATGACCTGCGTGTCATTGAGAAACGCCATGTAAATTACTTTACTTTATTGCTAAACGCGTTAGCCATAGTAGTAGAAGTAATAGTTGGCGAGCAACTTCATGGAGACACAATGATGGAGATCATGATGATGGAGATCATGGTGTCATGCCGGTGACAAGATGATCATGGAGCCCCAAGATGGAGATCAAAGGAGCTATGTGATATTGGCCATATCATGTCACTATTATTATTTGATTGCATGTGATGTTTATCATGTTTTTCATCTTGTTTACTTAGAACGACGGTAGTAAATAAGATGATCCCTCATAATAATTTCAAGAAAGTGTTCCCCCTAACTGTGCACCGTTGCGACAGTTCGTTGTTTCGAAGCACCACGTGATGATCGGGTGTGATAGATTCTAACGTTCACATACAACGGGTGTAAGACAGATTTACACATGCAAAACACTTAGGTTGACTTGACGAGCCTAGCATGTGTACAGACATGGCCTCGGAACACAGAAGACCGAAAGGTCGAGCATGAGTCGTATGGAAGATACGATCAACATGAAGATGTTCACCGACGTTGACTAGTCCGTCTCACGTGATGATCGGACACGGCCTAGTTAACTCGGATCATGTTATACTTAGATGACAGGAGGGATGTCTATCTAAGTGGGAGTTCATTGAATAATTTGATTAGATGAACTTAATTATCATGAACTTAGTCTAAAATCTTTACAATATGTCTTGTAGATCAAATGGCCAACGTAGTCCTCAACTTCAACGCATTCCTGGAGAAAACCAAGCTGAAATACGATGGCAGCAACTACACGGACTGGGTCCGAAACCTGAGGATCATCCTCATAGCTGCCAAGAAAGATTATGTCCTACAAGCACCGCTAGGTGACGCACCTGTTCTCCCTGCAGAACAAGACGTTATGAACGCTTGGCAGGCACGTACCGATGACTACTCCCTCGTTCAGTGCGGCATGCTTTACAGCTTAGAGCCGGGGCTCCAAAAGTGTTTTGAGAGACACGGAGCATATGAGATGTTCGAAGAGCTGAAAATGGTTTTCCAAGCTCATGCCCGGGTCGAGAGATATGAAGTCTCCGACAAATTCTTCAGCTGTAAGATGGAGGAAAATAGTTCTGTCAGTGAGCACATACTCAAAATGTCTGGGTTGCATAACCGCTTGACTCAGCTGGGAGTTAATCTCCCGGATGACGCGGTCATTGACAGAATCCTTCAGTTGCTTCCACCGAGCTACAAGAGCTTTGTGATGAACTTCAATATGCAGGGGATGGAAAAGACCATTCCTGAAGTATTTGCTATGCTGAAATCAGCAGACGTAGAAGTCAAGAAGAAACATCAAGTGTTGATGGTCAATAAAATCACTAAGTTCAAGAAGGGCAAGGGTAAAAAGAACTTCAAGAAGGACGGCAAGGGAGTTGCCACGCCCGGCAAGCAAGCTGCCGGGAAGAAGCCAAAGAATGGACCCAAGCCCGAGACTGAGTGCTTTTATTGCAAAGAAAGTGGTCACTGGAAGCGGAACTGCCCCAAATACTTAGCAGACAAGAAGGCCGGCAAAACAAAAGGTATATGTGATATACATGTAATTGATGTGTACCTTACTAGTACTCGTAGTAGCTCCTGGGTATTTGATACCGGTGTAGTTGCTCACATTTGTAACTCGAAGCAGGAGCTGCGGAATAAGCGGAGACTGGCGAAGGACGAGGTGACGATGCGCGTCGGGAATGGTTCCAAAGTCGATGTGATCGCTGTCGGCACGCTACCTCTACATTTACCTATGGGATTAGTTTTGAACCTCAATAATTATTATTTAGTGCCAAGTTTGAGCATGAACATTGTATCAGGATCTCGTTTAATACGAGATGGCTACTCATTTAAATCCGAGAATAATGGTTGTTCTATTTATATGAGAGATATGTTTTATGGTCATGCTCCGATGGTGAATGGTTTATTCTTAATGAATCTCGAGCGTAATGCTACACATATTCATAGTGTGAGTACCAAAAGATGTAAGGTTGATAATGATAGTCCCACGTACTTGTGGCACTGCCGCCTTGGTCACATAGGTGTCAAACGCATGAAGAAGCTCCATGCTGATGGACTTTTAGAGTCTCTTGATTACGAATCATTTGACACGTGCGAACCATGCCTCATGGGTAAAATGACCAAGACTCCGTTCTCAGGAACAATGGAGCGAGCAACCAACTTATTGGAAATCATACATACTGATGTGTGCGGTCCAATGAGTGTTGAGGCTCGCGGTGGCTATCGTTATGTTCTCACCCTCACTGATGACTTGAGTAGATATGGATATGTCTACTTAATGAAACACAAGTCTGAGACCTTTGAAAAGTTCAAGGAATTTCAGAGTGAGGTTGAGAATCAATGTGACAGGAAAATCAAGTTCCTGCGATCAGATCGTGGAGGAGAATACTTGAGTCACGAGTTTGGCACACACTTAAGAAAATGTGGAATAGTTTCACAGCTAACGCCGCTTGGAACACCTCAGCGTAATGGTGTGTCTGAACGTCGTAATCGCACTCTATTAGATATGGTACGATCTATGATGTCTCTTGCCGATTTACCGTTATCTTTTTGGGGGTATGCTTTAGAGACTGCCGCATTCACTTTAAATAGGGCTCCGTCGAAATCCGTTGAGACGACACCGTTTGAATTATGGTTTGGGAAGAAACCTAAGCTGTCGTTTCTAAAAGTTTGGGGATGCGATGCTTATGTCAGGAAACTTCAACCTGAACAGCTCGAACCCAAGTCGGAAAAATGCGTCTTCATAGGATACCCTAAAGAAACTATTGGGTATACCTTCTACCTCAGATCCGAAGGCAAGATCTTTGTTGCCAAGAATGGGTCCTTTCTAGAGAAAGAGTTTCTCTCGAAAGAAGTAAGTGGGAGGAAAGTAGAACTTGATGAAGTATTACCTCTTGAACCGGAAAATGGCGCAACTCAAGAAAATGTTCCTGAGGTGCCTGCACCGACTAGAGAGGAAGTTAATGATGATGATCAAGATACTTCTGATCAAGCTCCTACTGAAATTCAAAGGTCCACAAGGACACGTTCCGCACCAGAGTGGTACGGCAACCCTGTCTTAGAAATCATGTTGTTAGACAACGGTGAACCTTCGAACTATGAAGAAGCGATGGCGGGCCCGGATTCCGACAAATGGCTAGAAGCCATGAAATCCGAGATAGGATCCATGTATGAAAACAAAGTATGGACTTTGACTGACTTGCCAGTTGAGCGGCGAGCCATAGAAAATAAATGGATCTTTAAGAAGAAGACAGACGCGGATGGTAATGTGACCATCTATAAAGCTCGGCTTGTCGCTAAGGGTTATCGACAAGTTCAAGGGGTTGACTACGATGAGACTTTCTCACCGGTAGCGAAGCTGAAGTCCGTCCGAATCATGTTAGCAATTGCCGCATTCTATGATTATGAGATATGGCAAATGGATGTCAAAACGGCATTCCTTAATGGTTTCCTTAAGGAAGAATTGTATATGATGCAGCCGGAAGGTTTTGTCGATCCTAAGAATACTAGCAAGGTGTGCAAGCTCCAACGCTCGATTTATGGGCTGGTGCAAGCATCTCGGAGTTGGAACATTCGCTTTGATGAGATGATCAAAGCGTTTGGGTTTACGCAGACTTATGGAGAAGCCTGCGTTTACAAGAAAGTGAGTGGGAGCTCTGTAGCATTTCTCATATTATATGTAGATGACATACTTTTGATGGGAAATGATATAGAACTCTTGGACAGCATTAAGGCCTACTTGAATAAGAGTTTTTCAATGAAGGACCTTGGAGAAGCTGCTTATATATTAGGCATCAAGATCTATAGAGACAGATCAAGACGCCTCATAGGTCTTTCACAAAGCACATACCTTGATAAGATATTGAAGAAGTTCAATATGGATCAGTCTAAGAAGGGGTTCTTGCCTGTGTTGCAAGGTGTGAAATTGAGCTCAGCTCAATGTCCGACCACGACAGAAGATATAGAAGAGATGAGTGTCATCCCCTATGCCTCAACCATAGGTTCTATTATGTATGCCATGCTGTGTACCAGACCTGATGTAAACCTTGCCGTAAGTTTGGTAGGAAGGTACCAAAGTAATCCCGGCAAGGAACACTGGACAGCGGTCAAGAATATCCTGAAGTACCTGAAAAGGACTAAGGAAATGTTTCTCGTTTATGGAGGTGACGAAGAGCTCATCATAAAGGGTTACATCGACGCTAGCTTCGACACAGATCTGGATGACTCTAAGTCACAAACCGGATACGTGTATATTTTGAATGGTGGGGCAGTAAGCTGGTGCAGTTGCAAGCAGAGCGTCGTGGCGGGATCTACATGTGAAGCGGAGTACATGGCAGCCTCAGAGGCAGCGCATGAAGCAATTTGGGTGAAGGAGTTCGTCACCGACCTAGGAGTCATACCCAATGCATTATTGGAAATATTAGCACTTTTCTGACTAATCTAATTCACGAGTATACAGTAAACATGGCAAATACGATATCCATCTCATACTGATATCTAAGCATGTGAGCACGTACAATACAAAGAACCGAAACATCTATGAACAATATATATACGGCCAACACATGAACAAGCAAATAGGGAATGAACAAGTCATACCCTCCAGTTGGCCAGGCCAACGCCGCGGCGGCAACGGCCTCGGCATCGGCCGAGGCCTTTTTCTTGGCGGCTTCGTCATCAGCTATGGAGTCGATGCAGGGGAAGTAGTGGAAGCAGAGGCGATCGGTGACGGGGACGGATCGGGAGAAGTCACGTCGAGACGCTCCCCAAAAACCTTATTGACGTTCTCCCAAGCAGGATCTCGAATGATAGGGTTCCGGAGGCACCTGCTCTCCCGACCAACCGTGCACGCGGTTGTCGGGATGGGATCACCGGAAGCAGCACACACAGAGGAACAATGGATGGCGGCTAGGGTTGTGCGGAAAGGATTGAGTGAACTGAGTTATGGTTCACTCCATTGGCCATAGCCTTCTTATATAGGCCGTCGAGTAGATGGGTCTGGGCTCAGGCCCACGACCGAGTCCGCGAACAGCCCACGGTCCAACGTCTCGGACAATGGCACTTCCGCAGGCGACTCGTTAGTTAATCCAAGATTAATTAACCATTCCTGATCGACACAAATAAGCTTTGGCTCGGCTCATCCTCGCAACCCACAGCGCGCGCTGATACGTTCCGTCGTATCTATAATTTTTTGTTGTTGCATGCTAATATTCTACAACTTTCATATACTTTTGGTAACATTTTATATTATTTTTAGGACTAACATATTGATCCAGTGCCCAGTGCCAGTTCCTATTTGTTGCATGTTTTTTGTATTGCAGAATATCCATATCAAACAAAGTCCAAATGCAATAAAATTTTACGAAGAATTATTTTGGAATATATGTGATTTTTGGGAGGTGGAATCAACGCAAACGGAGGCCCGCATCCTTCACAAGGCACCAGGGCGCAGGGACTCCCCAGGCGCGCCGTGGTGGGTGGTGAGCACCTTGAAGGTCGGTTGCTACCCTTCTTTCGCCACAAGAAAGATAATATCCAGAAAAAATCGTGTTAAAATCTCAGCGCAATCGGAGTTACGGATCTTCGAAAATTTAAGAAATGGTTTTTGGTCAAAAAACGAGAACGCAAAACAGAAGAGAACAGAGAGAGATCCAATCTAGGAGGGGCTCCTGCCCCTCCACCGTCATGGTGGCCATGGACCAGAGGGGGAACTCTCCTCCCATCTAGGGGGAGGCCAAGGAAGAAGAAGAAAGAGGGGGGCTCTCTCTCCCCCTTTCTCCTGGTGGCGCCGAAACGCCGCCGGGTCAATCATCATGTGACGACGATCTATTCCAACAACTTCGTCATCTTCACCAACAACTCCATCATCGTAATTTCCATTCCGGAAAATTTCGGGCATTCAATATGTCCTATTTTTAGCAAAGGCCGCGATGAAATTTTTTCATGGATTTCACCATGACTTTTTCTAAAAAGTAGGACATATCGAGTGCCTAGACATTTCGGCATGACTTTCGATATATGTAATGTTGATCAATGCTTAGGGTTTACTTTCAGTCTGATGGGGATATCACCGACGGTCAAAATATCAGTGAGGGAGTGTCCACCATATATACACCAACATTATTAGTACTAGTGTAGATCGATGTTCTTGAGGAAAGGATCCCGGTTGTTGTCGTGGGGGTCGCTTCTCCTTCTTGTCCTTGTGCTAGACCTTGGTAATGCACTAGGGGAAGGAGGAGTAGCGACCATCAGCGACGGTCGAAATATCAATGTCCACCATATACACCACCATATACATCACCAGAGATGAGAGTTGATCAAGAGAGACTCGACAGACCGACGGTGAACCCATGTTGAATAGTGATCTGTGTGTTGACTTTTTGGTATTTGCCACCGATTTTTAATCTTTCAATTATGAACACAACAAATGGATGACGAAGATAGGATCCTCGAGTGTGATGACTGTACCGACGACAGGTGTGCGTGCGAAAATCCTCACTTGGAAAATGATAGGTGCTTCTCCCTCACGCTTAAGGAGGCCTTTGAATATTTTGTGGTATATAACCTCAGCAACACATATTTCTTCTTAATTAAGCATGCTTAAGATTTTTTGCTTTAACGTGTAATTTCTATATTGTTTTTATAATTCGACTAGTGCATCCCCTACTATGCAAGAAGTTATGTCCTAGAGAAGCTCTCTTTCAATGACATAGAAAAGGTGGATACGAAGATAGCTTACCTTAAGACGAAACATGGTTTCATTTTTTAGGCTAAGATCTACAATGAAGTAGGCCACACACATTTTGGTTGTGCAAATTGGAGAGAATTATGCAAGGCTTATGGATTTGAGGAGGGTATGAGAATAACCTTCAATACTAGCATTCCTCAATATGATCCAGTCACTGGTCCTCAACGTGATAAAGACATTTGGGTGGATCTGGACATGATTCTAAAATTTATTAAATAATCTATATTGCTTATTTAAAAATAGTTGTTATTTACCCCTACTTAACTTGTTTAATTGTAATTGACAACTTATTTTCTATCGTCAAGAAATACACGGAAGATAGTAGACGAGAGCTATTACACTGCTGGCTTAGAGCTAACCTGGGAGGAGAAGAATTCTCTTGTCTCCTTTGTTGATGATGTTTTGTCTTTTAAGAGCATTTATGGAGCTGGCCTAAATTCTACAGGATATGTGCCACTAGTCCACAGGTTGAGCCTTGCTAACATTCGTAGAAATATCATGGTAAGATTTTTACCATTGTGTTACTGGTCCATCTTTTTCATACATTCTTCTTAAGTAAACTAAATTGCTAACTATGTTACTATTATGTTCTTCAACAGAAGCTCCCAAATGTTGTTGTGCCTCTACTGATGGATGTCGAAGGTGAGACGATAATTGTTTCCCCTTTGAGGACCAGTTTCAAATATACATACTCGACTGAAAATCAACCAAATGGATGCCTCAAAATCGAAGAATGGGAGCAAATAGTGAATGAGCGTAGACCACAAGTTGGAGATCGATGGATCTCTGTGCTCCATCATGGAGGTGGAGGGGTTTTTCTATTTTATTGTATTTTCCTAGGAGAGAGGAGTAGGTCCTAGTACTTGTCATGTGCTCGAAAGTTATTTACCTAGGATGATAAAAATTAGCTAGTGATTAACTTATGATGATGTTGAGACAATATTATATCATTATGATGATGATCAGTTGTTATATCACTACGATGGTGATGAGACATTGTTATATCATTATAATGACGAGACATTGTTATATCACTATGACAATGATGAGACATTGTTGTATCGATGATATATGTATATATTGGACTATATAAAAATATCTACAATTGTTGTATAAGTACTGTATAAATACGCAGAAAGAAAATACACGGAGTTAGTAGTGGCGCAGGGTTCAACCACGCGCTGCGTCTAGTTATAGTAGCGCGGGTCAAACCCCACGTTGCTGCTAACGTAACTAGTAGTAGTGTAGGGCGTGACCCATGCTACTACTAACCAGTTAGCTGTAGTGCGGCAACCGCGCAACTGCTAGGCTTTTACCCGTGTCACTACTAGGCTTATCCCTAGTAGTGTCTTTTCCAAGCGAAGAAAAACACAAGAACCCTAATAGTGTCGCCGTTGGAAGAGTTTTTGGTCCCCTCGCCTCCAAATGACATCTTGGCACCAAGAGGTGGGGGGCCTCAGATCTTCAAGAAATGTATATTCTTCATTAGAGTTAATTGCTGAAACCACCACATTTGTGAATAGGGTAACGGATTATCACCGCTTTTGCCGAAAACCACAAAAAACCACCAACTCTGGGGCAAGTGAGTAACAAATCGCACTGATTCGAAACTGAGCCGTGTATAATAGAAAAACTGACAGGTGTGGCCTGTCTATCCAGGCTGATGAGGCAAAGACTAGCCCTAGTAAATGTTTTTTTTTGAGATGGAACCATATTTATTCCATTAACCAAAGAGCTCAGCAAGATCGCTGGCAATCAAGTTGTGCACGAAATCAGGAGCTCCATACGGCCGTACGGCTGGGGAAGGGAGTCCCAAGCCTGCACTGAACATCGTAAGAGCGTATGCAATTTTATTACAAGCCCGTGGGCAAAAAGAAATGCGAAAGAAATTGAAATTCAAACATGCAAACACTTAATCTCTCTGAAGAGAATTCCGTTCACTCCCATATCATGATCAGTGGTGCTTAGAGCTTGCACAAGCGTTGACGCATCAGTTTCCACATGGACCTCTGATAATCCCCACGACTGGGCAGCCTGTAGGCTTTGAAAGCATGCCATCGCTTCCGCATTCAAAGGGTCTTGTACATGTTGCATGAATCTCGCTCCCACACCTACTGCTTGACCTTGTGCATCTCTGATAATGAAGCCCCAGCCACCAGTACCCTGCTCTCGAGACATACTTCCATCAATATTAATTTTAAGGGCGTTCTCACCTGGCAACTTCCACCTAGTTTCTGACACGCTTTGGACCTCCTTCTTATCCCCAAATAGCTTGTAATCTTGCACCCAGGCTCGTACTCTCTTCATGACAGAACTGCTATTTCTCATTGGCTCTCTTGCGTTCTTCTTATTTCTTACATCCCACCACACCCACAATATAGTAATACATTCAAGTTTTTTCTCTTCTGGTAGAGCTAGTATTTTACTAACCAAATCCTTTGGCCCTTTATTGTGCAGTAGCTCTACTCTAGTCTGCTCCAGTTGTAGTTTTCTCCACAGCGGCTTGACAAAATTACATTTCAAGAAAATATGTGCCCCATCCTCATCCTGCCTCGAACATACTGGGCAAACTGTGTCCACCCCCATCCCCCGATGATCAATACTAAGCTTATGCGGGAGACTGTTGTGAGCAAGCCGCCATAGGAAGTGCTTCAGTTTTGGCGGACATTTGCTTTCCCATATATCACCCCACCTAAACCTCGTCGAGCCTCCACTCGCCTCTCCTTCCTGTCTACATGCTACTTTGTTTTTAATATCACGTAGCATGTGCTATGCCATTTTAATTGAGAACTTTCTGTGCAAATCAAAATGCCATGCCCAGAAATCTTCAAAATCTTCATAGAGTGGTAAGGCAAGAATTGCTCTAGCATCCTGGGGCCAGAAGATTTCATTTACTAGATTTTCATCCCAACCACCTGTCATTGGATTGATCAGTTCTGAAACCTTCTGGAGCACAACCTGTCCCCTTGGTGTAACCACCTTTCTACAGTCATCCTGGGGTAGCCAAGGGTCATCCCAGATATTTGTGCCTTCCCCATCACCGATACGGCGCACCAGACCTTCCTTCAGCACTTGCACCCCTCGTAGGATACTTCGCCATGCATATGAGATTCCTGGTTTTGGCACAACATGTAACACATCAAAATCAGGGAAGTATCGTGCTTTCATGACATGCACACATAACGACTCTAGATCTGAGAGTAGTCGCCACCCATGTTTAGAAAGCATTGACAAATTGAAAGTGTGCAGTTCCTTGTATCTGAGTCCTCCGTATTCTTTTGATCTAGTTAGTGTTTCCCAACTCAGCCAACATGTTTTTGCCAGATTATCCTATTGAACCCACCAGAAATGCGAGATCATACCATTCAGCTCCTCACAAAAGCTCTTTGTAAGATCAAAACAAGTCATGGCAAAAATAGGGACTGCTTGTGCACAAGCTTTAAACAACACCTCTTTACCTACCTTGGACAACATCTTTTCCATCCATCCTTGGAGGTTCTGCCATATTCTCTCCTTTAGATAAGCAAAGGTGCGAACTTTGGACTGTCCAACATACACCGGAAGCGCCAGATATCGACCACCTCTTCCTTCTTTAGTTACACCTAAAGTTGCCATCATGGCCCTCTTAGCTATCTCTGTTATGTTTCGACTGAAAGTGATAGAGGACTTGTCAATGTTTATTGTTTACCCCGAACAATCCTCATATAAATTTAGAATGTTTTGCAGATGATGTGGACTCTCCTGGGTTACTTTCAGCAGAATCAACGAATCATCGGCAAATAGTAGATGATTGAAGCTCGGGGCTTGGTTACATATCCAGACACCCTCCGTAGTACCATTACTCTCAGCGTGGTTAAGCAAACTCGAAAAAGCCTCAGCACAGAAAAAAATAGATAGGGAGACATCGGGTCTCCCTGCCTTAAACCTCTCTTCGGGATCACCTTGTCTGTTAGTTTCCCATCTATCTAGAACCTACATCAAACAGTTTTGCAGCAATTCATAATCAGTTGGATCCATTGCTCTGCAAATCCCATCTTCCTCATCATAGCCTCCAAGAAATGCCACTCAACGTGATCATAAGCTTTTCTCACATCTAGTTTCAGAGAAGCTAATCCCTCCTTCCCTCTTCTCTTCTTATGCATATAATTTGTCACTTCATAAACCAAAAGGATATTATTTGTGATGAGTCTACCCGGAACAAAGGCACTCTGATTCGAAGCAACTATCGCTGGAAGAATACCTTTAAGTCTATTAGCCAACACCTTGGATATTAACTTATAAACCACATTACACAAACTTATCGGCCTCAAGTCTTCCATACTTTCTGGATTCTGTACTTTTGGAATCAGCACCACACAAGTTTCATTCCAACTATCAGGCATTGGGGCACCATTGAGAACTTTTAGTATTTCTTGGGACACATTCGGACCCACTGTAGCCCAATATTTTTTATAAAAAATGGCAGGCATGCCATCAGGACCAGGTGCCTTGAGATCCCCGATACTATCCAACGCCTCCTTTACTTCCATCTCCATATATGTTCGTAGGAGTTGGTCATTCATATTCGGTGTTACCCGAGGAATGACCCTCTCCAAAAGCTCATTCATGTGATGACCTGCACAAGAAGCAAACAAATTATTGAAATATTGTGTCACCACCACCGCCATCTCCTCCTCTCCATCCACCACTCTCCCCCTCCACTTTCAGTTTTTTAATTATGTTTCTTCTCTTTCTCTCTGAAGCATAAGCGTGGTAAAATTTGGTGTTTCTATCTCCTTTCTGCAACTAGCCCACATGTGCTCTTTGACGCCAATATGTGTCACGCTGCTGCTCAAGCTTCTCCAATTTGTATCACAACATTTGCTCCCTTTTTGCTTGCTCCATTGAGATAGGGGCTTGTCTCCATCTTTCCAACTCTTTCTTTGCTCTAGCAATACATTTCTTCAAATCACCCAAAACATTTTTGCTCCAATCTATTAGATCCTTGGCCACATCTCTAAGAGCCTCCGACACCTCTCGCCCATGTATGTCACTGCTGGTTTTCCATGCATTCTCCACAATCCCTTCACATGCTTCCTCCTCCAACCACTTAGCTTCGAATTTGATGTCCATATCTCCTCCACCTACCCCACTACTTCTGTTACTCCCATGCTCGAGCTCAATGATTAAAGGCCCGTGATCAGAATGCCTTGGATTCCCATGTATAACCGTATACGATGGAAAATGTTCACACCAAGTTTGGGAAGCCACCGCCCGATCTAGCCTTCTCTTATATAGTTTGCTTCATCTTGGTTGTGATTTCTACAAGTGTACGGGTCCCCGACAAACCCCAAATCATGCAGTCCACACTCCTCTAGAGTCTCCTTAAACCTGTCCATGCAACGTTGGGGCCGAGCCGCCCCTCCTTCCTTCTCCCATCCCATCAGAATCTCGTTAAAATCCCTTACGCACAACCATGGTTTGTCACTGTGATGCTGAATAATTTTGAGTAGTTTCCACGTTGCTTCCTTCTTATCATGTCGTGGTTCACCATACATCCCAGTAAATCTCCATGTAAAGCCATCGTAGCCCGTAATTTCTACATCAATGTGATACCGAGATTTAAGTTTTGCCTTAACCTGAATGCCATTCCTCCAAAACAAAGCTAGACCTCCACTCTGCCCTTCACTCTTTTTCACCACCATATTTGTCAGTCCCAACTTCCACCTAAAACACTCCATCCTCTTCTCATCAAGTTTAGTTTCTGACAAAAAGAGAACATCCAGGGCCTCCTGTTGGGAAACGTTGCATGGAAAACAAAAAAAAATTCTACGCACACGCAATGATCTATCCATGGAGATGCATAGCAACGAGGGGAGAGTGTGTCTACGTACCCTCATAGACCATAAGAGGAAGCGTTTCTCAATGCGGTTGATGTAGTCGAACTTCTTCGCGCTTCAACCGATCAAGTACCGAACGCATGACACCTCCGTGTTCTGCACATGTTCAGCTCGGTGACATCCCTCGTCTTCTTGATCCAGAAAGTTGTCGAGGTACGATATGAGTTCCGTTAGCACAACAGCATGGTGACGGTGATGGTGAAGTGATCCTCGTAGGGCTTCGCCTAAGCACTACGAAGATATGACCGTGGGAGTAAACAGTGGAGGGGGCACCGCACACGACTAACAATTGTCTGGGGTGTGCTAGGGGGCGCCCTCACATATATATAGGTGGGAGGGAGAGGGGAGAGGCCAGGAGGCTCCCCAAGTAGGATCGAATCCTACTTGGGTTCCTTCTAGGCCAGCGCCCCCCTTCCTTATTTACCGGAGGGGGAAGGAAAGAGGAGGGAGGAGGGAAGGAAGGGGGAGGTAGAATCCCCCCTTTCCTTCTCCCTTTGCCTCTTTCCTTCTCCTCTGGTTCGGCCCATATGGGGGGCGCACCAGCCCCTGGCGGCGAGCGCATTTCCCCTCTTGGCCATTAGGCCCATATCTTTTGCCGGGGATGCCCGGAACCACTTCCAATGACCCGATATGTACCCGGTACCCTCCGGAACACTTCCAGTGTCCGAATACTATCGTCCTATATATCAATCTTTACCTCTCGATCATTTCGAGACTCCTCGTCATGTCCGTGATCTCATACGGGACTCCGAACAACATTCGGTCACCAAATCACATAACTCATATAATACAATATCGTCATCGAACGTTAAGCATGCGGACCCTACGGGTTTGAGAACTATGTAGACATGACCGAGACACACCTTCGGTCAATAACCAATAGCGGAACCTGGATGCCCATATTGGCTCCTACATTTTCTACGAAGATCTTATCGGCCGAACCGTTATGACAACATACGTTATATCCTTTGTGAAAGGATCGAGAAGAGGTGTCTAGAGGGTGGGGGGGGTGATTAGACACTAAGTACCAAAAGTTGCAGTTTTTAACTTCTTTAAGTTGAAGTGGAGTTTTGGCACAAGTTTAACAAGCACAATACATATCAAGCAAGCATGCAAAGAGTATATGAGCAGCGGAAAGTAAAGCATGCAACTTGCAAGAATGTAAGGGGAAGGGTTTGGAGAATTCAAACACAATTGGAGACACGGATGTTTTGTCGTGGTTCCGATAGGTGGTGCTATCGTACATCCATGTTGATGGAGACTTCAAGCCACGAAGGGTAACGGTTGCGCGAGTCCACGGAGGGCTCCACCCACGAAGAAGCAACCTTGTATATCCCACCATGGCCATCGCCCATGAAGTTATTGCCTCACTAGGGTACATCTTCACGAAGTAGGCGATCTCCTTGCCCGTACAAACTCCTTGGTACAACTCCACAATCTTTGTCGGAGGCTCCCAAGTGACACCTAGCCAATCTAGGAGACACCACTCTCAAAGAAGTAACAAATGGTGTGTTGATGATGAACTCCTTGCTCTTGTGCTTCAAATGATAGTCTCCCCAACACTCAACTCTCTCTCACAGGATATGAATTTGGTGGAAAGAAGATTTGAGTGGAAAGCAACTTGGGGAAGGCTAGAGATCAAGATTCATATGGTGGGAATGGAATATCTTGGCCTCAACACATGAGTAGGTGGTTCTCTCTCAGAAAATGTGTATTGGAAGTGTAGGTATATTTTGATGGCTCTCTCCACAAGTGAAGAGTGGGTGGAGGGGTATATATAGCCTCCACACAAAATCTAACCGTTACACACAATTTACCAATCTCGGTGAGACCGAATTGAGAAACTCGGTCGGACCGATTTAGCAAACCTAGTGACCGTTAGGATTTTCGGTGGAACCGACTGGATCAACTCGGTAGGACCGATGTGCTAGGGTTAGGGTAAATCCAAAACTTGGTTTGACCGATTACTCAAACTCGGTGGGACCGATTTGGGTAATAAGTGAAACAGAGAGTTGGCCAAGCAAACTCGGTGGGGCCGATTGCATATCTCGGTGGGACCAAAAATATTGCAATAGGTAACAGAGAGTTTGCAAGCCCATCTTGATGAGACCGAGATCCCATCGGTGGGACCGAACTGATTAGGGTTTCTGGCAGTGGCTATGTCAACTGAACTTGGTGGCTCCGGATAGAAAGAATCGGTGGGGCCGAGTTTGACTTTTGGTTTAGGTCATATGTGGAAGTGAGAAAGTGGTTGAGGGCTTTGGAGCATATCACTAAGCACTTTGAGCAAGCAAGCCATTAAGAAACACCTCATCCCTTCTTAATAGTATTGGCTTTCCTATAGACTCAATGTGATCTTGGATCACTAAAATAGAAAATGTAGAGTCTTGAGCTTGGAGCTTGAGCCAATCCTTTGTCCTTAGCATTTTGAAGGGGTTCCACATCCTCTAGTCCATGCCACTTCATTGTTGAACTTATCTGAAACATACTAGGTAAAAGTGTTAGTCGAACAAGAGATATGTTGTCATTAATTACCAAAACCACCTAGGGAGCACTTGTGCTTTCAATCTCCCCCTTTTTGGTAATTGATGGCAACATACATCAAAGCTTTAGATAAAGATATAGAGAATAGCAAGTAAAGCTTTGGAAAGACATGTAACAAGCATAGGCTCCCCCTACATGTATGCAAACATGTGAATATGGTATATAGAAGCATGTGAGAGCATAACCATGACAGAGTAGCAATGTGTTACATGTATCTTGGCTATATGCATCAGAGCAAGTGATGAAAATATGAGAAATGTACCTTCATGCCCATGAGTCCTTCTTACAAACAGTATGTACATCAGCAACAATTTCTCATACACATGACTATGATGCATATAATTACCTTGTGGTCTTGAGTTGGCTAGGATGGGATGAGCCTGCGTAAACAAGGTTAGATAACATAGATGCACCCACTAGCTAGAAAACAAAAGAAACCACAAGAGTACCAAGACTGGGATGACATGTAGAGTGAGTACAGAGTACCACGATAGATATTGACATGTCCCCAAAGAGAAAGATATGCAATGAATTTAATAAATTTCTTTCCCTTGGATGTATTGCTCCCCCTGAATCTAGCATGGGATACTGGGAGAAGATAGGGAACAGAAAGACAGAGCTCAAAGAAACAAATGAACAGAGCTAATGCAAATAAGCACATATGAACATGTCTTTCCCCCAAGAAGACATGTGGCATCTCTCCTCTTGAACATCAAGCATCTGGGATCCTTGAAGATTACTCTTTCCTAAAGTATTCCCTCCCCCTAGAGATATTATTAAGCTTTGATGTGATCTCTCTCTCCCCCTTTGACATCAATTTCCAAGAAGGGTCTTCTGGAATTTGTTGTGAATGGGTTCGGTCCTTGAATCATAGTACAAAGCATTAAGGTAAATGTGACGCTTGTAGAGGACAAGATTCATTGAGTGGAGCTGGATCAAGAATAAAGCAGGAATAAATGGCAAAATGTTTTTCCTGTAGTGAAATCGGTGTCACCGAGTTTTATGCTTCGGTTGCTCCGAAAATCTTCGGTTAGACCGGAAACATGAAACCGGTGGGACCGAGTTCATCACAGGGAAAAACACTTGTCACCTCAGCTCACTAGACAAATAAGATCTCACAAAGATTTGCAATGAATTGGATGTAGAAAATGCAGAAAGAAAGGAAACTAAAAGATCTAGATGAAGAACACAGAAAAGAACACAAGAGAACTTCATCTAGAGTTGGGCGGTGACAAAGTCACCTATGTTAGAGTACATTGACTTAGGAGTCAAGTGAGATCACTTGATCATAGGTCGTACTCATCGTTTAAGCTCAAAATGGGGTTACCATTTTTCGTTTAAGTATCTTGATGTATTCACATCTTGTCGAGTTGCTTTGACTCATGACTTGGAGTAAAGCTTCTCTAAGATGGAATAACATACCTTGGGTGGCGGTGTTGATCTTGATTATGTAGTTGAACTTGTGTGGGTTGCTCAAGGTTGATGTAGCCCATCAAGAGTTGGGAGCACCCTTTGGATTTTGAGTTCATCTACCTACATGGGTTAGTTTTCGCAAGGAAGAGCACCTGTGTATCCAACATGACAATCATGAAACTCAACATAGAATTTGTCAAAGGATATGTTTGAGAGGTTTCCGGCTTCCTTGTCATCAACCACCATTGTGTAGAGACTTGGTGATGTAGATATTTCTCAAGATGTGAGTGAGTTGCAATCTCATAGAATTAGATTCATCCAAGTACCTACAAGGGTTAGATAACATGCAAGACACAATTTTTCAAGACATAAGATAATCATCATAGGAGAAATATCAAGTGATTAGTCGTAAGCTCAAGTCTTGCATGTATCCAATGGAGTTCCTACTCCAAGTTTGAAGCATCAATGATGTTCAATTCACCTCTTAACCTGCAAAACACTTTCTCATCAAGTGGTTTAGTGAATATATCCGCTAATTGCTTATCGGTGCGAACATGCTTAAGGTTTATGTCACCCTTAGCAACATGATCTCGAATGAAATGATGACGAACTTCAATATGCTTAGTTCGAGAGTGTTGCACGGGATTTTGAGCAATCTTGATAGCACTTTCATTGTCACAAAGTAATGGAACATGTTTCACATATATCCTATAATCCTTAAGAGTTTGGGTCATCCAAAGTAATTGAGCACAACATGAACCAGCGACAATGTATTCCGCTTCGGCGGTGGATAAGGATACCGAGTTTTGTTTCTTGGAAGACCAAGACACAAGAGATCTACCAAGGAATTGACAAGTACCCGGAGTGGACTTTCTATCAACCTTGTCACCGGCATAGTCCGAGTCGGAGTAGCCAACAAGATCAAAGGAAGCCCCCTTTGGATACCAAATTCCAAAATTTGGTGTATGTATTAAGTATCTCATTATCCTCTTCACGGCCTTAAGATGACATTCCTTAGGAGCAGCTTGATATCATGCACACATGCACACACTTAGCATGATATCGGGACGTGAAGCACATAGATATAACAATGAACCAATCATAGAGCGGTAAACTTTTTGATCAACCGGTTCACCATCTTTGGTCAAATCAAGATGTCCACTAGTAGGCATGGGTGTAGTCATACCTTTGCATTCTTGCATATTGAACTTCTTGAATAAGTCCTTGGTGTACTTCGTTTGAGAGACAAAGGTGCCTTCCTTAGTTTGCTTGATTTGCAAACCAAGAAAGAATTTGAGTTCACTCATCATAGACATCTCAAACTTCCCCGACATTAGCTTCCCAAACTTTTCACTAAAATGAGGGTTAGTTGATCCAAATATAATATCATCGACATAAATTTGGCAAACAAATAGTTCTCCATTAACCCTTTTAGTAAAAAGAGTAGAATCTATTTTTCCAATTTCAAACCCTTTTTCAATAAGGAACTTGGTCAAGCATTTATAACATGCTCTAGGAGCTTGTTTAAGACCATAAAGGGCTTTGTGAAGTTTGTAGACATGATTAGGTTTCTTAGGATTGACAAATCCGGGAGGTTGCTTAACATAAACTTCCTCCTCTATTTCACCATTCAGAAAAGCACTTTTAATGTCCATTTGGTATAAGGTGATATCATGGTGATTAGCATAAGCAAGTAAGATGCGAATGGACTCAAGTCTAGCAACGGGAGCATATGTCTCACCATAGTCCATACCTTCGACTTGTGTGTAGCCTTGGGCGATGAGACGTGCTTTGTTGTAAACCACTTGTCCATCTTCATCTTGCTTCTTGCGAAACACCTATTTGGTACCGATGATGTTGTGGTTGTTGTCGGTCTTTTCAACCAATGTCCACACTTGATTTCTCTCAAAGTTGTGTAGCTCTTCATGCATAGCGTTTATCCAATCCGGATCTTCCAATGCTTCTTCAACCTTCATAGGTTCAATGCGAGAGATGAATGAATAGTGTTCACAAAAGTTAGCTAAACGAGTTTTTGAGCGAGTGATTCTCCCGGTTTGGATATCATTGTAGATTTGCTCCACGGGATGATCTTTAGCAATTCTTGCTCGAACTCGTGAAAGCTTTTGCTTGGGTCTTGGTTGAACATCTTCTTCATCTTGTTCTTCTTCTTGGCCTTCTTCATTGTTAGCGTTGTCGTTCTCTTGTCGTGGTGGAGAAGGAGGTTGTTGACGTTCGTCTTGGTGCACTTCCTTGTTTTCTTCATCTTGGTGTGTCCCCCTCGTGGATGCTTCCGTATCAACTCTTCGTTCACCTTGTCGTGAGGTAGAAGCTTCCACTTGGACGGACGAGGTACTCTCCTTCACCTCCATTGGACGAATCTTGCCGATAGACAAGTCTTGGATTGCTTCCGAGGGATCTTTGTCTCCTACATCAATTGGCAATTGCTCTACTTGCGAGCTGTTAGATTCATCAAACTTCACATCTACCGTTTCTTCAACCTTTTGGGTGAAATTGTTGTAGACAGGGTATGTGTGAGAGTTTGAGCCATAACCAAGTAGGAAACCTTCATGAGACTTAGGAGCAAATTTAGAACGACGATGGTTATCAAGAATGTAGCACTTTGAGCCGAATACTCGAAAGTATCCAACTTGGGGTTTGTTACCGGTGAGGAGCTCGTATGCCGTCTTGCCGAGTAGCTTGTGAAGATACACGCGATTTGTTGCATGACAAGCTGTCTCAACCGCTTCCGCCCAAAAGTGTTTTGGCATCTTGTACTCATCAAGCATCGTTCTTGCCATCTCGATAAGAGTCCGGTTCTTCCTCTCAACAACTCCATTTTGTTAAGGTGTGTACGTAGCCGAGAACTCATGTGCGATCCCTTATTCGAGAAGAAAGGTGTCCACATTTGCGTTCTTGAACTCTGTTCCGTTGTCGCTCCGAACCTTCTTGATCTTCACGTCAAATTGATTTTGGGCCTTCCTAGCAAAGTTTTTGAAGATCTTTTGGACCTGCGATTTGTCATCAAGAAAGAATACCCACGTAAATCTTGAAAAATCATCAACTATGACCAGACCAAATGAGTTACCACCGAGACTCTTGTAGGCGTTTGGACCAAAGAGATCCATGTGAAGTAGCTCGAGTGGTCTTCTTGTGGTCATGATGTTCTTAGCGCGATGAGTTCCTCCAACTTGTTTCCCTGCTTGACAAGCACTACAAAGTCTATCCTTGTCAAATATGACATTGTTAACGCCAAGGATATGATTTCCTTTAATGAGTTTGTCAAGGTTTCGCATGCCCACATGGCCTAGCCTTCTATGCCACAACCAGCCTTTAGAAGATTTAGCAATTAAGCAAGTTTTAGGTTGAACCTTTTTAGTGAAATCAACAATGTAAAGATCTTCTCTATGTATACCGGTAAAGACCATTTTATGATTATCTCTACGAAACACTTGGCAGTCTACTTCAGTAAACAGGACATTGAAACCGAAATCAGCAAGTCTAGATACTGAAAGTAAGTTGTAGCCAAGAGATTCAACGAGCATGACATTTTGTATGGAGCTATCATGTGAGATGGCCACCTTACCAAGGCCAACCACCTTACCCTTTGAATTATCACCAAAAGTGACATACTTTCGAGGGCCGTCGTTTCCAGCAAGCTCACGGAACATGTCTTTATCTTCGGTCATATGATCAGTACATCCACTATCAAGGACCCATTCCTTTCCTCCAGCCATGTAGCCGCGAAGATTTGCCATAAGAGCAAAGTGATCGCATCATTGAGATCATAGTCACTATCATCATCATCCTCATCAGAGTATCCATGTTCAACATCATCTTGTGATTGATCAATTCCTAGAGAGGGTAATTCATTAGATAAATGATCATTTCTATAGTTCTCTTTATGAGTTCTAATAGCTCTGGAAATGATATTGCTAATGATTCCAACATCTCCTTTGGCACTCGTAAGATTAGTAGAAGCGAGGGGGAGGAAAATTTCGGGGAGTTCCCGGTTATGGTGGGAGGTCGGGGGCCGAGCGATGCGCGTCTCTCTCGTACACGTACGCGCGTGTGTGCAAGGCATTGGCTCTAACTGAACCCGAGCGAGGCGTTGGGCTCTAACTGAACCCGAGCGATTGCACAGCAGGCTACGCATTACTGAACCCGAGCGATCGATAGATGGCTGTTAACTGAACCCGATCGAGCAATTCCTTCGCTACTGCTGCTAACTGAAGCCGATCGATACTGCCTCTAGATGAACAGTGAGCGTTGCGGGGGGGGGGGGGGGGGGGGAAAAGTTCCCGGTGGGGGGGGGGGGGGGGGGGGGGGGGGGGGGGGGTGGATGAACAGTTCCCGGTGGGGGTGGATGAACAGGACCCCGTGGTGTTGCCTCTGGATGAATAGGACCCTGATCGATCGAGCCGGTTGGGGCTGGATGAACAAGACCCCGTGGAGGGCTGGATGAACAGGACCACCCCGTGGAGGGCAGGATGAACAGTAGATGGTGGAGGGCAGGATGAACAGTAGCCCGTGGAGGGGTGGTTGAACAGGAGCCCGTGGAGAGGGATGGTTGAACAGTAGTCGGTGGAGTAGCGCGCGGTGGAGGCTGGATGAACAGGAGCCCGTGGATGAACAGTCGCAGGTGGAGGCTGGAGGAGGTCGACGGTGGATGAACATTAGCTCGTGGAGGCTGGAGGGGGTCAACGGTGGAGATGAACAGTATCCCATGGAGTCCCGTTTTGCGGTACGCCACACCCCTCCCGATGAACAGGACCCCCGTTTCGACCGTAGCGCTCCAACACAAGTCCGCTTCGTCCGTTTTGCGGTACGCCACACCCCTCCCGATGAACAGGACCCCGTTTCGACCGTAGGAGGTCCGTTTCCTCCGTTTTGCGGTATGCCAGACCCCTCCCGATGAACATGATTCCGTTTCGAACATGGCCGGTCGAACACAAGGCCGTTTCCTCCGTTCTGCGGTACGCCAGGCCTTGTTTCCATCGCCTGTTCCGTCCAAGGCCTCCCGATGAACACGACGCATTCCGTTGCCTCCCCATGAACACGACAATGATGCTGTTTCTCCGTTCCGACCCAGCCATGTACACGAGCCCTGGCCGTACGTATGCGCGAGTAGGCGTTCGAGACCCCGCCCGTATGTACACATACGTGGCCGTATTTTCTTTCTTGCACCCTGGCCGCTGTACGTACGTGTAAATGCTACGTGCGCGCCTCTACTATGACACGTGCACGCCTCTACATCGACCAATATATATGTACGTACACATTCCCGACCAGAATGACAACGCTACATACGCTTCGACCAGGTGGGTCCCGACTATCAGGCACTTCCTTGCGTGCGAAGATGTAGCTGGTGGGTCCCAGCAGTCAGGGGCAAACGTTTTTTTTCATGAAATACGGTGGCCCATCCAGTGGGTCCTCGCTGTTAGGTGGAGGAATAATTCTTTTGTGCGTAATAAGGAGGCTCTTCCTTGCTGCGGCCGTGGACCCAGCTGTCAACGTCTCCACGCACTGTACTCTTCCGATGGAAGTCGACCATTGACCACATTGACCACGCCGCGCCGAGAGAACCACGGCGGTGGACGACGGTGAGGCCTAGGAAGGGGACGACGCGAAGCCGGGGAAGACGCGGCAGTGGAAGCCCGCGCGGAGAGGAGTACGAGGGTTCACTGGTTCGGCTGCGGTGTGAGGCTGCCGTCGCCGCAGGGCCTGGTCAGCGGTGGGAATAGTAGGGGGCAGTGAGGCCTCCGCGGCAGCACAGCCGGCCACGGGAGGCAGGAGCATGCGGCACGACCGGCGCTGCTTTGGGCGGCTGGAGCAGGAAGACCAGAGGTTGAAGAAGCACTACGGTCGTTGGATGGACATCGTACGGTCACTGGAGCTAGAATCGTTCATATTGACTAAGTTGACAAAGCCCTTCGTCCCCGTCAACTTAGTAGGCCCACAAGTCAGCCTCCCACCAATGTGGGTCCCAGCTAGGCAGGGGAGTATTCATTTTTTTGTGCGTAATAAGGAGGCACTTCCGGTGGGTCCGAGCTGACAGCGGGGGGAACGTTTTTTCGTGAAATACGGTGGCCCGTCCGGTGGGTCGCAGCAGTCAGGAGGAAACGATTTTTTTGCAAAATACTGGTGACCCATCCGGTGGGTCCCTGCTGTCAGGTGGAGGAATAATTATTTTGCGCGTAATAAGGAGGCACTTCCTTGCGGCTGCCGTGGACCCAGCTGTCAGCCTCTCCACATACAGTACTGTTCCGATGGAAGTCGGTCGTTGACCACATTGACCACGTCGCGCCGAGAGCACCAAGGCGGTGGACGACGGCGAGGCATAGGAAGGGGATGATGTGGAGCCGGGAAAGACGAGGCAGTGGATGCCCACGCAGAGAGGAGTACGAGCGTTCACCGATTCGGCTACGGTGTGAGGCTGCCATCGCCGCAGAATAACAAGGGGTGTGGGTGAGTAGAGGGATGCCCTGGCCAGCGGTGGGAGTAGTAGGGGGCGCTGAGGCCTGCGCGGCAGCACAGCCGGCCATGGGAGGTGGGAGTAGGCGGTCCCGCCGGCGCTGCTTTGGCGGCTGGAGCAAGAAGATCAGAGATTGAAGAAACACGACGACCATTGGATTGACATCCAACAGTTACGTCTGCTAGAATGGTTTGTTGACGTATATAATAACTAACAAAATCTTGCATACGCGTCAACTAAACAGGCCCACAAGTCAGATCACTCCCTCTTTTTTTTAATAATTTATATATAGCTCATGGCAACTTCTTATGCAATTTATTGCAGTCGTTTTTTGGTTGGCCAGGGCCAATTTCGCATATTTCTGTGGGTTCCAAACTATTTTTAATACCGAAATGTCCAGCCAGATTTAAAGTACTTTGAAGATATATTTAAATTAGGTTAATGCCCAGTGAAATAGGAATCTGAAAATGTAATAAAATTTAGAAATTATAAAGTAATTGCCAATTTGTCATCTGTTTTTATATTTACAACCCATTTCATATTACTTTCAAGATTTGTAGGCGTCTTGAAAGAGTTGCAGCCCATCAGGGCGTAGAAAAATAAGTAGGCCTGGATTGGGTATTCTTCAGAAAAAATAAGCTGGGCTCATTTTCACAAAGAAAAAATAGTTGGGCTGGTCACATGGTGAACATAAAATATAAGCCTGGGCTAGACGGGCCACAGCCCAGTTCAAACCCTGCTCCGTCTCAACAATACCAAACAAAAAAAATACTGCTCGAGTAGCTACGTCCCAGGTGTCAGCCGATCTTGTGATGTTCTCTTGTCTATTGACTATATACGCTCCTAATGTCGTGGGTCCCAGATGTCAGGAAAACACTAGGAGGAAGCATTTTATTTTTCCATACGCTGACGTGGTGGGCCCCTACTGTCATCCTCTCCACGTACTTTTGCCGATTCCTGTTGTTTGTTCACCATGTTGACAACGTGAGTGGGCGGCGCCGCGGCGAGCGCACCAAAGCACGCGAAGGACGTCGGTGTTAATGATTTAGGAGACGGTGGGTCGGCGATGTGTGCACTGAGGCGCAGCCAGCCGTGGGAGGCGGAAGCAGGCGTCCCCGCCGGCGCTGGTTTGGTTTTGGTGGCTGGAGGAAGACAGGACTGAAGAAACACGACAGACTATAGTACTTAACAATCTTAACTGAAACCAGCAGGGGCACTTAACAACCAAAGCTGAAAGCAGTATGAGTACTTATACAGGTTCAACCGTACAAAGCACGCCTCGAACAGTGCTACTTTGCCTACAGTTAACCAAGGGTGAGGCCGCCAAGCCCCAGGACAAGGCCCAGGCGCCACTGTAAGTGCATCTAGTGCCACCCCTAGTTGGTTTTGGAGTATTGACGACAAACCTAGTTGAGGGACTAATGTGTTTGTGAGAATTGCAGGATAACACAGGTAGAAGTCCCTCATTGATTCGGTTTTCCTACCAGAGATGACCCCTAAAAATGTATGAAGACATTGAAGTCAAAGGTGGTATATGAAGATATTCACATTGAAGACTATGACAAGAGAAGACACCACATGAAGCCTATGGATCTCGAAGACTTAGATCTTTCGTAGTTCTTTTTCTTTTGTGTTGAGTCATAGGAACCACCATACTGTTAAGTGGGGTCCAAGAGAACCAGTCAGACTGACTGAAGTGATGCCTAAACAAAACCTATGTCTTCGAGTGAAGACTATGAGAGCGAATCTTGTCCAGAGTCGGACAAGTCAGCTTTGCTTGTAGCCCAAGTAAAGTTGCCGTGTGAGTTTGAAATCTGACCGTTGGAACACGTGTCAGTTCCTTAGTGAGCCAGGGTCATTTCGGACAAATCAGGTCGGGTTGCCAAGTGGCTATAAATAGCCCACCCCCTACAACCATAAACGGTTGGCTGCTCAGATTGAGAGTACGGCTTTTGTCGTTTGAGAGCAACCCACCTCGAAGCCTTTGAGAGAGAATTCCTTGCGAGGATAAAGCCCTAACCACCCAGAGCCAGAGAGAATGGGCATCACTTAAGTCTTCTTGTCTGTGTGATCTGAAGACTTATTACACTTGAGGACTGTGCATCCTCCAGCCGGTTAGGCGTCGCGTTCTGAGCATCCAAGAGACATTGTGGATTTCCGGTGAACGAAGTCTGTGAAGGTTTGGGAGTCTACCTTGAAGACTTACCAGAGTGATTGGGCGAGGTCTGTGTGACCTTAGCTCAAGGGGAATACGGTGAGGACTGGGTGTCCTGAGCTGCGTGTTCAGGACTGGGTGTCCGGGACTGTGTGTCCTAAGGTTTAAATACCTAGCCGCCCCAACCAGACGTACAGTTGTCACAGCAACTGGAACTGGTCCAACAAATCATTGTCTTCAACGAGTCACTGGTTTCATCTTCCCTTCCCTTTACTTACTGTTGCTCCTTGTGAAGTCATTGTATGTTTGCACTATCTTTTGTCTTCACTGAGTGACTGCATGTTCTGTATGGCTTCATAATATCTTCCTACCTGATCCTTACTACATTGCTGCTATTAAGTCATTGTGCTTTCACTTCATTGAATACTTGACTATGGCTTGCCTAGTGTAGTCTACCTTCCGCTGCATGGTAATAGGTTTATTTCTATCGTTTGTCTTCATAACTTCCACGTTTTGAAGACTTTCATAAAAATCGCCTATTCACCCCCCCTCTAGTCGATATAACGCACTTTCAATTGGTATCAGAGCAAGGTGCTCCCTTGTTCTGTGTGATTCGGTTTAACCACCTGGAGTTTTAGCTATGTCGACTGCAGGGATAATTAAAGTCTCCGCTGCGTGCCCCGTCTTCGATGGAACTGAATATCCCTACTGGAAGAATAAGATGCGCATGCATCTTGAAGCCATTGATGTCGACCTATGGTATGTCGTCGAAAACGGCGTTCCCAAGGCTGGAGAAGGTGTCACTGCTGCTGACGTCAAGAAATTTGTTCAACTGGACTCTACTGCCAAGAATATCATCTGTGGTCACCTGACCAAAGGACAGTATGGCCGTGTGAGTGCTTTGAAGACATCTAAGCTGGTCTGGGACTGGCTCTCCAAGGTCAATGAAGGCATCTCAACCCAGAGAGATCAGAGAATCAGTGTCCTTCGCAACCTCTTCAACCGCTTCGAGCGAAATGACAATGAGAATGTCCAGCACACTTTTGACCGACTCACTGACATCACAAATGAGCTTCAAGCCCTCGGCGCTACTGAGATCACCAAACATGAAGTCTTCAATACACTACTGAGATCACTTGATAGTTCGTTTGACATCCTAGCCCTGATGATTCAAGAACGTCCTGATTTCAAGACACTCGATCCATCTGACATACTTGAGAGGCTCAACACACATGAGTTTCAGCTTTCTGAAAAAAGAGATATCTACGGTCCAAACTATGGGCGAACTCGTGCCTTGAAGGCAAAAGCTGTCTCCTCATCTGAAGAAGAATTTGACAGCAGTTCTGATGATCCTAAAGACATTGGAAGAGAACTTGCTATGCTTGTGAAGAAGTTCCAAAAATTCACCAAGAAGAAAGGCTTCAGAAAGTCTTCCCGATCAAGCTCAAGGAATGATGAAGCTTCTGCTCACGACTACAAGAAGAAAACATGTCACAAGTGCAAGAAACATGGCCACTTCAT
This sequence comes from Triticum urartu, assembly GCF_003073215.2. Classification (NCBI taxonomy): domain Eukaryota; kingdom Viridiplantae; phylum Streptophyta; class Magnoliopsida; order Poales; family Poaceae; genus Triticum; species Triticum urartu. Next base: position 441,547,318 of record NC_053024.1, on the reverse strand, counting down.
CTCTGAGTGTCCACAGTGGGACAATGAGAACAAAAAGAAGAAGAAGAGCAAGGAATATGACTCTGACGACAAGAAGAAGAAGAAATACTCAAAGTCTCCGTCCAAGTCTTCCTCAAAGTCTTCATCACATAAGAAGAGCTCATCTGGCAAGGCACGTGCGTTTGTTGGCAAGGAAATGGACTCAGAGGAGGAGTCCGCTTCTAAGGAGGCGGAGGTGGAGTCTGAGGAGGAGTCCGATTCAGGCGTCGCAAGTCTGGCTACAGCATACGTTGCCAAGTCCATCTTCAATACTGAAGACAATGACCTCGTCACCGACACCGATGCAATATACAAGGACTACTCCGCTTCTACCTACTGCTTCATGGAACGCGGTGCCAAGGTAAACACACGCACTACTCACTATCAAACATCTAGTGACGATGACTCTGATTGTGATTCAAAACCCAGCTACAAAACACTTGCTAAAATTGCAACTGAACAGCAGAAAGCTATGGAACATATTCAAAAACGGTTAGACAGAAGCGATGATCTGTTAGGTGCTGAAATGACTCGATCTGAATCCTTAATTGAAGACATAAAAAATCTTCATGTTAAGTATCAGGAACTTGAAAGTCGTCATGAAACTCTCTCAACAGCTCATGAAAAGCTTTCCTATGATTATCTTCAAAGGAAGCAAGATCTTGAGAAATTGAGAGCGGTTCATGAAGATATTCAAAAGGAAAACGAGTCACTTCACTCCAAACAGATCAGTCCCGCTCAGGAAGGATTTGAACCACCATGTCTTAAATGCATTGAGCGTGATAATGCTACTTCTGTTGCTGAATGTTCTACTGCTACTACTGTTGCAATATCTTCAACTGTTGATGTGGTAACTAACCCTTCTGCTGAGGATACCTCTGCTATTGCTGATGAGAATGCTAGGTTGAAGACATTGCTTGAAACAGGGTTGTACAAAAGTCTTAAAGGGCATCAGACACTATGTGATGTCCTCAAAAAGCAGATTCTGAACCGAAACCCGAGGAAAGAGGGTGTTGGGTTTGTAAGGAAAATGAATGCTGATGGCTCTTACTGGAAACCTGAGCAGTACCCCAAAACCATGTGGGTTGCTGCAAAGGAACCTTCAGCAGACCCATCCAATCTATCTGGCTTCACCTGTGCTAACCCTATTATCATTGATGAATCATTTGATGCAAACTATATACTGTTTAAGAATCAGAATGGTGAAGTGTTCGCCAGGTACATTGGTACTAACTGCAGGAATGGACCGCCTATGAAGAAGATCTGGGTTCCGAAAAGGTGTCTGGAGAATCTTCCTGTGAATGTCAACATGACACCTCACGTGAAGAAGACAAACCTCAGACCAAAGGCTTCATACGGTCCAAAGGCTTCATACAGACAGAGGACTCACCTGAGTCGCACTAATGCAAATGTTTTGCAGGGAAACCATACTCAGGCATATGAACATGAGAGCGGTTCATCAAACCGCCATGTTCATAAGACCAAGAACTATTCTGCTTATTCTTATGAGTACTATTGTCCGCCTGCAAGACTGTTTGCTAGGGCTCCAAAGCCAAAATTCTCAGATGCTGCACTTAGACTTATTGCTTCTCAGCCACCCTTGAAGATGTGGGTGGCTAAGAAAGCTTAACTCTCTTTTGCAGCGAAAGGTCTCCAGCAGAAAACCAAAATCGTCTGACGCCATTGCTGGGGACCTTAAACATCTTGTAGGGCGCAAGATCAAATGCCCGAATGGTCTTACTATGTACTTCGTTCCTGAATCGCTTGCTACTCTCCCTATTAGTCCTAATCTGGATCTAAGCTTTCATAACCCATTGGTTCGTCAAATGTTTTTGCTTCACAATGCTCTTGGTGAAGCCTATCCCCCTAACTGCACTGTAGGGTACGACACCAGCGTCTTCAGAATGGATTATTGATAGTGGGTGTACAAATCACATGACTGGCAAAAGAAGTCTTCTTATGGACTCAACCTTACGTCCATCCGACAAGAGCCACATCACATTTGCTGACACTGGTAAAAGTAAGGTATTGGGTCTAGGTAGAGTTGCAATCTCAAGGGATCAACACATGGACAAAGTCATGTTTGTTGAATCCCTTGGCTTCAACTTAATGTCTGTCTCAATGCTTTGCAATTTGAACATGATCGTAATATTTGGAAAATATCGTTGCCTTGCACTAATGGAATCTGACAAGTCTCTAGTGTTTGAAGGGTATTGAAAAGATGATCTGTACGTAGTAGATTTCTCAGCAGGACCACAGCTTGCCGTATGTCTTCTAGCAAAAGCTTCAGAATGTTGGCTCTGGCATCGGAGGCTTGGGCATGCTGGCATGAGGAACCTCCACACCCTTGCGAAGAAGAAGCATGTCATAGGCATCGAGGGCGTCAAGTTCAAGAAAGACCACTTATGCGGTGCCTGTGTAGCAGGGAAGATGACGAGGGCCAAACATCCTTCGAAGACAATCATGACCACTACTCGACCCTTCGAACTGCTTCACATGGATCTTTTCGGTCCCACTCATTACTCAACTCTTACTACTACTGCATGCCTCTATGGCTTCGTTATTGTTGATGATTACTCTAGATACACTTGGGTGCACATAATCCTTACAAGACTGAAGTGCAGGATGTCTTCAGACGCTTCGCCAATCGAGCTATGAACAATTATGGCGCCAAGATAAAGCACATCAGAAGTGACAATGGCACTGAATTCAAGAACACTGGCCTTGATACATATCTTGATACCTTGGGCATCACACATGAATTCTCAGCCCCGTACACGCCACAGCAGAATGGCGTCGTCGAACGCAAGAACAGAACACTCATTGAGATGGCCAGAACGATGCTAGATGAATACAAGACCCCAAGAAAATTCTTGCCTGAAGCCATTGATACTGCATGCCATACAATCAATCGTGTTTATCTTCACAAGCTTCTGAACAAGACATCTTATGAGCTCCTTACTGGCAAGAAGCCAAATGTCAGTTACTTCAAAGTATTTGGCGCAAGGTGCTGGATCAAGGACCCACATCACACCTCAAAGTTTGCACCAAAAGCACATGGGGGTTTTATGCTTGGATATGGAAAGGATTCGCACTCCTACAGAGTCTTCAATCTCTTTCATTACAAAGTGGTTGAAACAGTGGATGTGCGGTTCAATGAGACCAATGGTTCACAAAGAGAGCAACTGCCAAATGTGCTAGATGAAGTTCCATCCAGTGAATCAATCAAGCTAATGGGAACTGGAGAAATTATACCTTCTGAAGCTCATCCTGAAGAAGAACTTATCATCTCAGCACCTGATCAACATGAAGACAATGCACAGCCTGAAGACATTCCTTCTAACAACAACAATGATCAGCAAGAGCAAAGTCTTCGCCCTGTACATCCTCGCATTGCCAATGAAGTGCAGATTAAAAGAATAATTGATAGCATCAATGCACCCGGTCCACTCACTCGTTCAAGGGCAACTCAGCTAGCAAATTTCCGTGGGCACTTCGCATTCGTCTCAATAACAGAATCCAAAAAAGTTGAAGAAGCCTTCATGGAACCTGAATGGATTCAAGCTATGCAAGAAGAGCTTCAACAGTTTGAGCTGAATAATGTATGGGAACTAGTTAAGCTTCTTGATCCACGGAAGCACAATATAATAGGCACCAAATGGATATACCGCAACAAGCAAGATGAGCATGGTCAAGTTGTCAGAAACAAAGCTCGTCTTGTTGCTCAAGGATATACTCAAGTGGAAGGCATTGACTTTGATGAAACATTTGCTCCTGTGGCTAGACTTGAAGCCATACGCATACTGCTGGCCTATGCAAATCATCACAACATACTTCTATATCAAATGGATGTGAACAGTGCTTTTCTCAATGGCAAGATTGAAGAAGAAGTGTATGTTGCACAACCGCCTGGCTTTGAAGATCCAAAACATCCTGACATGGTATACAAGCTCAACAAGGCATTGTATGGCCTCAAACAAGCTCCTCGGGCCTGGTATGACACACTCAAATACTTCCTGAAGAGCAAAGGCTTCATACCTGGTTCCCTAGACCCCACTCTCTTCATGAAGACATATGATGGTGAACTGTTTGTGTGCCAAATATATGTGGATGACATTATATTCGGCTGCACCAATCAGAAGTACAGTGAAGAGTTTGGATATATGATGCAAGAGCAATATCAGATGTCCATGATGGGAGAGCTGAAGTTCTTCCTCGGTCTTCAAATACGACAACAACGCAACGACATCTTCATATCTCAAGAGAAGTATCTCAAAGATTGCCTGAAGAAGTTCGGTATGCAAGACTGCAAAGGCTTCACAACACCAATGCCAGGCAAACATCATCTGGGTCCCGACGACAATGGTAAAGAGTTCGATCAAAAGGTATACCGCTCCATGATTGGTTCTTTACTTTATCTATGTGCATCTAGGCCAGATATTATGCTTAGTGTTTGCATGTGTGCTCGATTTCAAGCGGCACCAAAGGAGTCGCATCACTTAGCTGTGAAGCGAATTCTTCAATATTTGGCTCACACCCCAACTCTAGGATTATGGTATCCAAAGGGCTCAGAGTTTGATCTGGTTGGATTCTCGGATGCTGATTATGCTGGTGACAAAGTTGATAGAAAGTCTACATCAGGCACATGTCACTTTCTGGGACGATCACTTGTATGTTGGTCTTCAAAGAAGCAGAACTATGTATCTCTCTCCACTGCTGAATTTGAATACATTGCTGCTGGATCTTGCTGAGCTCAGCTTCTGTGGATGAAGCAAACACTCAATGACTATGGCATTCATCTGAAGCAAGTGCCACTTTACTGCGACAATGAAAGCGCCATCAAGATTGCCAACAACCCAGTTCAGCACTCGAAGACAAAGCACATTGAAATTCGTCATCACTTTCTCAGAGATCATGTTGTGAAGGAAGATATTGATATCATACACGTCAACACTGAAGAGCAATTGGCAGATATCTTCACCAAGCCCTTGGATGAGAAGAGATTTTGCAAGTTACGGTGTGAGCTAAATATCCTGGAATCCTCAAATGTCCTGTGATCAGGCACACATCCTAACCCTTATGCATATTGATGACTTAGATGTGCAACACATGAAGTAAAGTATATCTTCAATCAAAAGACATACATTCTAAGTGTGAATACATTAATGTGGAATTTGACTTCGGAGCGCCACGGTAATTGTGCGCCGTGTGTGGGTCTAATACTTCCTATACGGTGGGTAACGCCACCACCAAATGTTCTATTTTGAAGTGTTTCACTCATGGCGTTACCTTGCAATGTCTTCACATTTGGTTTGGCTTCGATCTCAACATATCTTCATGATTATCTTCACTATGTTGATTATATATATATATATTAGTGTTCTGTCCTCTACAACATTCACTTATAGCTATGTCTTCATTGTTGAATCTTTTGAACTAAGTGAATGTGATCGGACCCTAACCTCTCTATGCTTTCTATCTCAAATTCTATCTCTCCAAATCATATGCATTCTATTGAAACTGTCGAATGTCTTCTCTGCGTCCTTGTCAGCAGAAGATACAGAGACAACCATTAAGTCCGTTTTCAATGCTCATTCCTCCACATGAAACCCGGAGAAGTAGGAACGACCACCCGACAATCAAGGCGTGCGTGGGACGTGGAACAAACCCCAAAATTCCGCATAATGGCCACGTGTTCCTCAGATGCGAATCGCCAGGGGCACCTGTGTAATAGCGCAGTGCCGCCCATGTACCTATAAATACACACTTCACAACGATCATTATCTCTTCTTCCACTCTCGCACGAACCCTAGCGCCACCGCTAGCCCTCGACGACGCCGGTGACGAAGCGCTTCGCTGCCGCAACCTCTTCGACGCCGTCTTCACGCCGACCGCGGACATCGTCCTCTCCACCGTCGCCGTAGGTGTCCTCCGTCGCCAAGTTAGGGCACAGAAGATCGAACTTCTCGGCCTCATCTTCCACTTCGTCCAGCAGTTCTTAGTGTGGTAAATAAAACTTCCTTTTTACAGCACCATTGATCCTATGGATTTGTCACTTTCTACCACAAGCAGTTTCTATTCACACAAGTTAGATCTCTCTCATACTGCATCTCATAACATGCCTAGTATATTCACTTATGCTTCACAAAGTAGTTAGATTCCTCACTTGTACCGATCTGTGGATTCATACAAATCCGGAACCAACTCCTTATCTATGAGTGAATGTCTTCGCAAAATGAGGTCAATGTCTTCTAAACTGATTTATCTTCAAAATCTTCTGAGAATGCATATGACCCCTTCCCTCGCACCTTAATGCTGTCACAGGTACATGTCCGTGGGAGAATCCTTTGGTTCTCATAGTCTGCATTCATTTGCAGAATTCTTACAGCATCACATTAATTCTCCCGAAGCCAGTTCCTGTTGGTCCAGCAAGCGAAAACCTTTGAAGCCTTTGAACGTGTTGAAGCCTTTCAAGTTAAAGTTTATGGCTTCAGAGAAAGCAGCAAGGAAGGGTGGCAGAAAGCGTCATGGAGAAACATCTAGAGATCTGCCAGATGAACTCTCAGAACTGTACAAGACAGATCCTGAAGAGGATTACAATCAGCGCAAGACCCGAATCCAATGGATTCGAAGATATTGGGCAGAACAATGGTTCAAATACCGATTTGTAACCCAAGAATATGCTGAGAAAAATGCCATCAAGAGACCGCGGGGAGACATCCAATACAAGAATCTTCTACCCAGGTCCAGAGATGAAGCCATTTCTCAAGGCTTCTATCCCTGCATAGTCCGTGGACCACAGCCAGCTGATGCACACCCATCGTCACTACTATGGTGTCGTGACGACAATCTGTTCAAGCGCAACTTCCAGTTTGCCCAGAACTCAGCGAAGAAGAACAAGAAGACTTTGGGGTTAGACTTCAACCCTGGTCCCTCAGCACCAAGGGCAGATGGCACACAAGATGCAGAACCCAATGTCATCGGTCCTTTCCACAACCTTGAAGGCCTCATCACCCGCATCTTAGTTCAAGGGACTGCAGTGAATGAGCCTGCAGCTGACGCTGAATCAGAAGAAGCTCCTGCAGCGCCGAAGACAAAGAAGATGAAGAAGCCTAAAGCTTCAAAGCCTGCCCCCTCACTAAAAATCTCAAGGGCGAAGCCACTGGCAACTGCACCTCCTGAAGACAGTGTGCAGTCCGAAGACTTATCTCGCATCTCCAAGCCCCAGAAAGTCAAGATGCCTCTGCCTCACACCGGACAAGAGCTAACTGCTGCTGCCATTCTGCGCAATGACGACATTGATCTGTCAAGTGATGAAGATCTAGCAGATGATGCTCTTGAGCAACTCATCAAGAGCAAAGAAGAAGTAGAAATCTTCAATGATCTGCCTCTCTTTGATGTGACCATCATCCACAACTTCATTGATGAGTGGTTTGACACGCCAAACATCAGCTTTGAAGATCTGCAGCTACCAATAGGCCTCAGTGTCGCCTTCCAAGGCGCCATTGCTTCAGAACTCGCTATTGCCCAGCGCATTGTTGAACTGAAGCAAAAGATTGACTATGAAAAGGCTCAGTTCAAGAAGCATATGGCCAAGCTCAGCGTGCAGGAAGTGAAGAACTTCAAGAGTATGATGCACGAGCTCAAGGAAGCCTTTGTAAAGAAATGTGCAGAAGCTCATGGTTCGCGTGAGCGCATGAAGACTCTGGCTGACAGATGTGTGCAAGCCTACAATGAGGCTGAGAAGCGCAAGGCCCTTGGGCGTCCTGGCATCGACCCCAGGATGGTCGCAAAGAAGAAGAAGAAGCCTGCTACGGCTGAACCTGACGCACCAAGGCAGGAAGCAGTTCCTATTGTCTTCACAACTTAAATGACTGGCTCGAAGCCAAAAAGCCGGTCAATAGCTGCAGAGCTCAAGAAGACAAGGACTGCTGAGGCTGAAGCCAGGAAGAGGAAACATTCTGAAGCCTCTCCAACTGCCCCCTCCAAGAAGAAGAGGAAGACCAAGAAAGATTGGGCAGCTCCCACAGAGCCCTTGATAGTTGAACCCATTTCTGTGGTCTATCCTGAAGCTGAACGCCATGAACACCAACTGACTATCCATGAGCCTGCTTCCACAGAGGCTCATGAAGCTGAAGACTTTCCAGTAGCTGATCCCATCGCTGTTGAAGACATTGGTCAACATGACAATTTAGAAGATGGTGAAGTCCTTCCTTAGAACAGCGAACTCATCAGCATTGGTCGTCCACTGACGCCAATTGCACAGGATGCTTCATGGGAAGATCGCCCACAAGAGGAAGAAGACTATGAGGCCCAACCCACTCCAACTCCACAGGCGTCGCCCGTGTTGCACAGGCTTCGCAAAGGTCCAAGGCCTCAAGTCTCTGCTGAAGACAATCCGGCTGCATCAGCCGCGGAAGATGAAGTCCCACAAGTTGCCACTCCACTGTCCCACCAAGAAGTAGTTCTCAAGGAGAACGTGCTTGAAAATCTTGCGGCTACCACAACCACCAATGAAGCTAATGTGGAGCCCTCCCCAACGTAAAAAGAAGACAACGAAGCCACTGATCCTGTCACTTCTGTTCCTGAGTCTGCTGCCGGTCCACAGTTCGACTATCATGTTGAGCACATGCCTCAGGTACAGAAGCCAATCCCAAGATTGCCAAGGTTCCCAGGTCCTGCATCAGCACCTGGCTCCTTCAATATCAATGGCTTCAGGGCAGACAACACATTCTTCGATAGCTCTAGGAACCCCTACTCAAGGGAAAGGATATCATCTGATCGGTTCTGGAGCTATCCTCAGCGAAGCTATTACTCATGCATTCTTTACAACCAAGGTCGCATCTTCCCACACAAGCGCCTTGACATTGAAGCCATAGCTGGTCTGCCTTGTCTGGAAGAAGCTTTGGATTGCTTCAAGGAAGTTGGACTGCTGCCGTTCGTTACTGACCAAGAGCATTGGAATGAAGAGCTGCTGCTCCAATTCTATGCCACACTTCACATCCGCGGGTACAACAGAAATCCGAAGACTTGGGTCCTGGAGTGGATGACCGGAAATGTTCATCATGAAGCCAATGCATTTGACATCATTGAGCTCACTGGTTTGCCCATTCCTGGCGATCTCTACGAGCATGGCTGTCAGCTGCATAGTGAAGCTATTGAGAGCATCTTTAAGAGGCCGGAACCTGATATGAGTCAGATGCTCAGCATGATGAAGCCATTGCCCCAAGATGCTGCTTATCCAACAGAGTTCTTTGTTGAAGACCTTGAGTATCTGCCATGAACCATCTATCACATCATCAGGCGAACTCTCTGGCCCATCAAAGGGCACTCTCCAAATGCCAAGCTTGAGGGTGCAATGAAGACTTTGGTCTTCTATATTCTTCATGGAAAATGCTTCAATGCACATGACTTATTCATCCGCCAACTTGCTGCATCAGGCTCTGATCTGTTTGGCTTGAAGTTCTACGCCCCATGGGTAATGCGGCTAATTAAACTTCACTCCGATATCTCATATCAGCCATCTGCTCGCAATCATAGGATTTTTCTGCCTGATGTGGATATCTCTACTGAAGCCATCTATCCTGAGCCTGCAAAGGAACCTCTAAGTCTTCAGAATGCAGAGCATCAGAGTTTCTCACAGAACATTGAAGGAGTTGAAGCAGTCACTCGGGTGTATCCGTTGGCTGGCACTACACGTGCACCACACCCTGCGTCTACTGAAGCCACCGATAGTACAACTGCTCCAAGACCCAAGAAGCGCACTCGTGTTCTCAACAACCGAGAGCTTCTTGTGGCTCTTCATCAGAAACAGGATAGACATCATGACTGGCTGAAGCGTCAGATGAAAAGCCTCTTGGTGGAAGTTAATCGCATTCGCAATCTTGCCACCAAGAATGCTTTCGTTGCCCATGAAACCTGTCGCCGTACATGGAAAGGGCTAACGATGATGTGTTTTGAAGATGATCTCCAAGAGGATGGCTTCACTGAGCGATTCAAGTTCGACTCCACACCTCCTCGAAGAGCTGTGCTGCTAGGAACTCCACCCCTTGAAGACTCTGAGTTCTCTTCATCTGCTGCAACAGTGACTGCCAGAGTTATCGAGGATGAATATGATGCTACTTCACCACCACCTCCTTCAGCACGTGTCAACTCTGCTCCAAGCTCTTTAGCACCGCCAAACACCACCAACGACCCTGCTACTTCACCTACTCCGCATGGGAACGAGTAGATGCTCTATGTCTTCAAACCTTTTTGGTCCTTACTGACAAAAGGGGGAGAAGCATATGAGGTTGATAGTCTTCAAGCGGGTCCATATGGGCGGGTGCTTTATATTTTGCTTCGTGCTTACAACTCTTGTTTTGCTACATTTGGTTCTTTGAGTTGTAACACTTAAACTCAATGGTCGTCCGCTACTTATCTGCCACTTTGTTTTGCGATGATAAATTCCGCATGTGCGACGATAAATTCCGCACTTAGATCATTCTGCAGACGTCCATTTTCCATTATGCATGTCATTATCTTCATATACTTTCACATGCATAGTGGATTGTCATCATAAGTTGAAGTGGATCTCCACAAGTACAACCTGCCATGTGCATTTACATTCCAAAAGCAAATTACCTATATGCACATCTTCAGGGGGAGCCCTTGCAGCTTATGAAGACAATTCCTTATCCTTTACAATTTCACAGATTATATTCCTCGTTGAAAACTTCAACTAGTTTGTCATCAATCACCAAAAAGGGGGAGATTGTAAGTGCACTAGTGCCACCCCTAGTTGGTTTTGGAGTATTGACGACAAACCTAGTTGAGGGACTAATGTGTTTGTGAGAATTGCAGGATAACACAGGTAGAAGTCCCTCATTGATTCGGTTTTCCTACCACAGATGACCCCTAAAAATGTATGAAGACATTGAAGTCAAAGGTGGTATATGAAGATATTCACATTGAAGACTATGACAAGAGAAGACACCACATGAAGCCTATGGAGCTCGAAGACTTAGATCTTTCGTAGTTCTTTTTCTTTTGTGTTGAGTCATAGGAACCACCGTACTGTTAAGTGGGGTCCAAGAGAACCAGTCAGACTGACTGAAGTGATGCCTAAACAAAACCTATGTCTTCGAGTGAAGACTATGAGAGCGAATCTTGTCCAGAGTCGGACAAGTCAGCTTTGCTTGTAGCCCAAGTAAAGTTGCCGTGTGAGTTTGAAATCTGACCATTGGAACACGTGTCAGTTCCTTAGTGACCCAGGGTCATTTCGGACAAATCAGGTCGGGTTGCCAAGTGGCTATAAATAGCCCACCCCCTACAACCATAAACGGTTGGCTGCTCAGATTGAGAGTACGGCTTTTGTCGTTTGAGAGCAACCCACCTCAAAGCCTTTGAGAGAGAATTCCTTGCGAGGATAAAGCCCTAACCACCCAGAGCCAGAGAGAATTGGGCATCACTTAAGTCTTCTTGTCTGTGTGATCTGAAGACTTATTACACTTGAGGACTGTGCATCCTCCAGCCGGTTAGGCGTCGCGTTCTGAGCATCCAAGAGACATTGTGGATTTCCGGTGAACGAAGTCATTGAAGGTTTGGGAGTCTACCTTGAAGACTTACCAGAGTGATTGGGCAAGGTCTGTGTGACCTTAGCTCAAGGGGAATACGGTGAGGACTGGGTGTCCTGAGCTGCGTGTTCAGGACTGGGTGTCCGGGACTGTGTGTCCTAAGGTTTAAATACCTAGCCGCCCCAACCAGACGTACAGTTGTCACAGCAACTGGAACTGGTCCAACAAAACATTGTCTTCAACGAGTCACTGGTTTCATCTTCCCTTCCCTTTACTTATTGTTGCTCCTTGTGAAGTCATTGTATGTTTGCACTATCTTTTGTCTGCACTGAGTGACTGCATGTTCTGTATGGCTTCATAATATCTTCCTACCTGATCCTTACTACATTGCTGCTATTAAGTCATTGTGCTTTCACTTCATTGAATACTTGACTATGGCTTGCCTAGTGTAGTCTACCTTCCGCTGCATGGTAATAGGTTTATTTCTGTCGTTTGTCTTCATAACTTCCACGTTTTGAAGACTTTCATAAAAATCACCTATTCACCCCCCTCTAGTCGATATAACGCACTTTCAGCCACCCCGCGCATCCACAACCTTCTGAAAGCGGCTTCATCTCGCAACATGGTCAATAAACAGGATATTTGCTTTAGAGCCATGGAAAAGCATGAACATAATCTTCTGTCCTATTCTCCAAGATGGACGGGCCTTCATTATTTGAGACCACCCATGAATAAGTATCTTTTCACCTCCAAGGGGAATTGAGTAGGTCGACATAAACATCATGTTGTGACCAAGCGCAAGTCTGACCCGACCATGGTTAGGCATCTGTATAGGAACAACAGAACTCGGCAGTTCCTGTTTCAAGAAGATCACAGCTGTAAAACTATGTATAAGCAATAGTTTATGAACAACATATATAACATAAAACAGCTCGTACCATAAGTTTCTCGACATAGTTGGACCTGTTCAACGAGTGCAGCAGTGACACACATATCCCACGTGGCCTTCCACCATTGAAACGCCCCACAAGGACCTCAAGACGATCAATAAAGTGTAGGAACTTGTGGATGTCGATCCAGTCAACTTCAGTGCCATTAGTAACAGCCAAGTTATTACAGAGTAACAAACAAGCAGACTACTTTACTCTGAAAAAACCTACATGTGCCACCAATTATAAGAAAATATTAGTTAGAAGTAGCATCTTCGTGAGAGATTCGTTGCTACTTCTAAAGTTAAATTGTGATTAGTTAGACAAAATAGGTGGATTAAGAAGTAATCGAGGCAACAAGTAAGAACCAGATACAAAAATAACATGGATGAACAATTGGAACAACGTCGGGGTGGAAGATCGCAGTGAAGATGAGACCAGGTTCTGCTATTTCCATCAACATTCGTGCGCCAACTTTCAGTCCGTAACACTTGAGAAAGTTTATCCAAGTTCGGCCATAAAAAGCAGCGATCTTCTTGGTTCATGAACCCAACTCAGAACTTATATCCATGGCTTGTCTTCACTGTGACCATTAAACTAGTGTATTCAGTTATGGCAAGGCCGAGCATCTTGAGTACATGTGTTCTGGCAGAGCAAATAATACACTGCAGGAAAAATAATATGAGAACACAACATGTTCAAAAAACCCCCACCCTCCCGGATAGAAAAGAGGATTCTAGGAACATACTGTGCGCATTTCAAAATGTTGTGTTAGGATGAGAAGGAACAAGTGTGGCGTCTCGCCGAGGGCGCAGAAACCTGTAGGGTACTCGCACTTTGGGCACTGCAAATGAAACACACTAGATTCAGTAGGAAGAAAAATGCATCAACGGCGGCAGCTGCCATCCTAGGATTACCTGCGACCAAGGGACTTGGGTTTATCGGGGATGGATGAAGAATTTGTACCTGGTTCTCCATGAGAAAACCCTATGCAATCGCCGAGAGGGGGTTTTCTCTGAACAAGCAGACGAGGGAGAAAGGGATTCAGGCCCAGTGAAATATTGCCGCTTTGTCCGTCCAGCTTACTGCTAAAGCTGGAAAGGGGGGTTGTGATTTGACGGCTCATTGGGCATTACTGTGGCGCTACAACCGGGGTGTGTCTACCGTGAAGTTGTGCACTCTAATTTGTGCATATGGCACGTGGACCCCGTTGCCGGTTGCCCCACATATCAGCGAAAGGAAGTAGAAAGACAGGAGTAACTAGTTACACATAAATATATTTTTTGACAGAGAGGTACTCCCTCTGTAAAGAAATATACAAATCTTTTATATCACAGGCTCACCTTGCCGAGAAAAATACTCCCTCTGCAACACACGGGCATTATGGGGGTTCAGCTGAGAATATAATACTCAGATGTTTTTTTTGAGGGATAAAAGCTGCTTTATTGAAGATTAACAGTCATAGGTATACAATTAATTTCGGGGGTTCCTGTGAGCCAAAGATGGCGTCCACAGGGCAAAGAAGTAGCAGCTTTTGCGAGCACATGCACTTCAACATTACACTCGCGTTTTTCATGTATGATCTCCATGGTTTGGAACATATTCTTATTCAACTTGATCTCGTCCATAATAACTTTGATGGGCCCCAAGTATGCCTCTCCGATATGCTTGACTGTTGCTGAACAATCGGTGCTAATCTGAACTTGTTGCAGGTTTAAGTCAAGAGCCAGAGATAGCCCCTCGCAACATGCCATTGCCTCTAGGATCTCTGGATCAGCAACACTTTCGCACACCAGTGCCGATGCTCCAAGGAAGAAGCATGTATGATCCCGGCTCACAACTGCCAAGGCTCCCCTTTCACCATTGCGAGATAACACATCATCAACATTCATCTTCGCTCAACCCACAACAGGAGGAGGACGCCACTTCTGCACTGAGCTAGTGCTTCTCGAAACCAGGTTCTAGACTTCGGGCCGCAGGCCGACCCTGCATGTTTGGGGGCCCATGTGTTCTACCTTAGTGCTTTTCATATTGCAAGCGATCGGTACGGCGCTGGTTTTAGATGCTGTCGCAAGGCGAATACACAAAATTGAATAAAGCACGACAGCTGTTGGAATGAAATCGAACGACAGTTCCTAACCAACAATCAGAGTTGCAATTCTATCAACGATATACCATGTGATAAATAATACTATCGTACTACTTATACACACAGGACACTTGTTTCACCATGCCAGATTATTACATCAAAATCTCTCGGAGGATAGATCAGTTAGGCAGTTGCGTGCTGCTACTGAAGAATTTCAAAGTTGATTTGGACCAGCTCTCCTTGCCAAGAAAGTTCGATTTTGACATCATCCCCTACCGCAAGATATGATTTAGATTTGAACCTTGACCATCCTTTAGCATCAATCATCATGCGACCATCCTTTGTACTTATGATATATTGAGCAGGTTCATTCACACCAAGGTTGCGCATGGTAAGAGAAACTTGGCCGCAGTCGCCTGGATTGTTGAACGACTCCCTCGTTGCTCTAGGAATTCTCTGTTTGCAAACAAGAAGACATACCCAAACAGTTAGATCAACATAGTGAATCATGTGAAACAACATGGAAAGAAAAAAGAACGAAGCACTTGGGCGACCAATGCTTACCAAGAAGGTGGACATGTCGGTTTTTGTAAGGACTTTGGTATATGAAGTGTGAACTGCAGCCCAGTCTGTTGCCGGTGCAACTGCACGGGACGGAGCAGATGCAAGTGCAAGTGTTGGTGCAGGTGCCGAAGCCGCTGCTGCTGCGGGAGATGGTGCTCCTTGTAGAGCTGGTGCCGGTGTCGGAGCAGGTGCCGGTGTCGATGCCCGATCCTCCGTTAGATCAGACTGATCCGCTGACGCAGTTGGTGCCCAATCCTCAGCTGGATCAGACTGAGCTGCTGCTGCTGTCAGTGCTAGAGCAACTATCGGTGCTCGATCTGTGCGAGACAGTGGCGATCGTGTCTGGTCTGCTATGATCAGCTTTCTAACTTGACTAGGATCCGTGACCGTGATCCAGTCTTTTTCTTCATTTCTTTTAAACGCGAGAAGGACTAATTGTGGTGTTTTTGTTAAACCAAACTGAAGTTCATCATAGGGATTCAGCTTGTACTCAGACAACAGACTGATCCAATTTTTTCCAGTAATATAAGTGATGGACAGTGCCTTCGTTACTGACACGACATAAGAAGTGAAACCTGCAAAAATAGCCATCGTAGAGCAAACCAAACGGTTTATTCTGTGATAAATGTCACATGGCAAAACCTGCATCGTAAAATTGCAAGAAAAGAAAGAAAACATGACATTAAATCAATAAGATTTAGACAGTAAATCAATAAGATTTACTTGATGTGACACGAGTGAGTCCTTACCAGGAAATCACTATGTTGAAGTACTAAACAGAAGATTGATCGTTCAACTACGCGTGGCATGCAGGGGCCCCGCCTACTCCCACAAGCAGGACAGTCCAAAGGTCGTGACAAATCGTATGGATCGAACATCCATGGGGCTGGAAATCCTGGTGGGTGCGATAAACCCTGAAATGCATACAGATATTGGAGTGTAACCATAATTGATAGACCGTCCTCACAAAAAATATGATATGGATACTTCAAAATATACAGACTGAATTGAGTGGACAGACATTAACATAGACCGTTCTCAGGACTGACCACACACCAAAAGCGGCAGTACTAATAAACAATACAGGGTTCACAAACACAAATCAAGTACTGAACAATAGTACTTACTACAGACAAGCAAAGTTGCACTAACTAAACTCTGCAGACTATTTTTTGCCACCGACCTACCGGATGAACCCCGCATAACTGACTAGGCCATGGACTTCGTGTGAGATGTCTACATGCACCATCACCATCTTGTCAACCTTGGAGAACCTAACAGAGTGGTCTTTCCACTCATAAACATGATGATGAAGACAGGCCGCATCAGATTTGTTGGAAAGCTTTACAAGAACCACACCCTTCATAATCGAAGGCATAGCCAGGAAATTGTTGTGGTCAAGTACAGCCTTGAGAACACGCCTGACAATAATGCTACAGGAAAACACTAGTTCAGGACACGTGGCGACAAGGACACATCATGTAACACCCCGGATGTAACTTTCCCAATTTGTACTCCAACTCTTGCCGTTTCCGGCGTTAAGTTATTTTATTTTCTCGGGTTCGGGTTTTTGTCTCCGTGTGTTGTTATCGTTGTCATGCATCTCATATCTTGTCATCATGTGCATTGCATTTGCATACGTGTTCATCTCATGCATTCGAGCATTTTCCCCGTTGTCCGTTTTGCATTCCGGCGCTTCGTTCTTCTCCGGTGGTCATTTCTAGCTTTATTTCATGTGTGGGGATTAAATATTTCCGGATTGGACCGAGACTTGCCAAGCGGCCTTGGTTTACTACCGGTAGACCGCCTGTCAAGTTTCGTATCATTTGGACTTCGTTTGATACTCCAACGGTTAACCGAGGGACCGAAAAGGCCTCGTGTGTGTTGCAGCCCAACACCCCTCCAATTTGGCCCAAAACCCACCTAAACCTGCTCCATCATCTAAGCGTTCGATCATGATCGCGTGGCCGAAAACCACACCTCAGTTGGACTCTCCTAGCTCCCTCTATACCTATTTAAAGACCCCCCCAAATTTCGGATCTCCTTCTCCCCCCGAAACCCTGAAATCGCCTCCGCGCCGGCCGGACACGTCCGTCCGGGCCGGACAAAGCCGCCGCAGCCAGCCACCGGCTGCCACGTGGCAGCCGCCCCACATCGCCGCGCCGCCACCCGCGCGGGCCCGCCAGGCCCAGAGCCGGCCCCCTCCCCGCACCAATCGGGCCGCGCCCGCGCCCACTAGCGCCGCCGCCTCCCTCGGCGCCGGCGCCCGACGCCGCCGCATCCTCCACCGGAGCCGTGCCACGCCGCCTCGCCGCTCGCCGCGCATCGCCGTCACCTCGCCGCGCCCGAGCCCCGGGATCCCCTCTCCGGCCACCCTCCGCCGTCGCTAGCCTCGTCGCCGGCCGCCCCCACGACGGCCCCCGCGTCCCTGAGCCGCCGGCGAGCTCCCTCCGGCCGGATCCGTCGCTGGTGACCTCGGATTCATCGCGGATGAACAGTAGATCACGCGGGTGAACAGTAAACCCTAATCCGCGAGGTGTTTTTTTCTTCTAAGTCCCAAAATTTCCTGATCCAAGTGCTCCTGTTCATAGCCTCGTAACTTTGCATCCGTAGCTCCGATTCATGCCTATAGCATATCAAAATGTTTATCTCAGAGAGTACATCATTTTATTCCATTGCATCATTTTCATTTGAGTTCATTTTGATGCCCGAAATGCTGTCAGAAGAGGGCTACTTGAGTTAATTATCATATCTGCTACTCCATTTAGCTTTTTGTCTTTTTTGCCATGATTATTGTGTGCATGCTATGCCCATGAGTTCTACATATGTTTTGTTAAGGGTTTTGTCATATTTCCAGAGGTGCAAGCCATGTATTTTTGTGATGTGTGTGGTGACTAACACAAGCTTGCAAAGTGGTGCACTTGGTAATTCTGATTTCAGGGACTTAGCAATTCCACTAAGTCCTTGATCTGTTTATCTCATATGACCATATGTTCATGTTGTTTCCTAGTGATCCGTGCCTCTTTTGAGGATGATCGGTAAGGATGTTTTGCTAATATTGTAGTGCTCTATCCATCCATGTCTTTGTTTGCAATTATGGAGCAACCTAGCTTGAGTCAATCGAGCTCTACTTTTGCTACTTTGTGAATCTGGGCAGATTGTCAACTTGTTTGCAATTTGAGTCAATCGAGCTCTACTTTTGCTACTTTGTGAATCTGGGCAGATTGTCAACTTGTTTGCAATTTTGCCGATGATGTTGTAGTTGATCCGTGCATGCTATGTATTGGTTCTTGCCATCTAGCTTGCAATTTTGTGTGTTCTTGATGGATGTATGCTGTATGTCATGACTTGCACCGTAGTGAGTGCATCGAGCTCGTAAACATGCCTACTTGGATATTTCAGCATGTCCAGTTTTCACTAAGTCTGACTGATTATGTTTTTGCTATATGCTTGCAATTGTATTTTCTGATCCCTTTTGGCTCAAGGTCACTAAGGGACTTTTGTTAAGCTCTTTGAGTAGCTCCATGCCATTTACTTTGCCATGTTCAGGTCCTGTAGCATGTAGTTTTGCTCCGAAGAGTGCTACCTGATCTGAAATTCCAGACAAGTGTTAATTTCACTAAGTCTGAGATCTGTTTACCATATGCATTTTTGCCATGCTTGTTTGAACCTGTTAATGGATGAATTTGCCGTAGCTCAGTGCTAGACTTTTGTTAAGCATCTTGTGATGCATCCCTGCCATGTATTTTGTTGTCATGTTTGGGTGCTGTAGCATGTTCATTTCGTTGCATTTAGATGCCTACTTGCTGTAAATCGCAGACCGGTGTCATATTTGAATCGCTTGCCATTTCCAAACCGTAACTCCGATTCCGGCGTTCTTTATATCGTTTTCAAGCGATTTCATCTCATCTTTCCAGTGGCACACTTGGATTCCAAGTTGAGGCCAGGTTCATGCATTTCCCATATCTTGCATTGCATCCCGCATAGCATACCATTGCCTCATATGGATTGATCTTGTGCACGTGGTTGATTGTATCCTTGTTGCTTGTTTGTCTTGTTTGGGTAGAGACGGGAGACGAGTTCGCTAACGAGGAGCCCGTTGAGTTTGCTTTTCGAGGTCCAGTCAACTCTGACAGCTTTGCAGGCAAGATGATCATACCCCCGAAATCACTACTATCTTTGCTATGCTAGTTTGCTCGCTCTTTGCTATGCCAATGCTACGATGCCTACACTTGCTTGTCAGCCTCCCAAATTGCCATGTCAAACCTCTAACCCACCATGTCCTAGCAAACCGTTGATTGGCTATGTTACCGCTTTGCTCAGCCCCTCTTATAGCGTTGCTAGTTGCAGGTGAAGATTGGAGCCGTTCCTTGTTGGAACATTTATTTACTTGTTGGGATATCATTATATTGCTATGTTATCTTAATGCATCTATATACTTGGTAAAGGGTGGAAGGCTCGGCCTCTCGCCTAGTGTTTTGTTCCACTCTTGCCGCCCTAGTTTCCGTCATATCGGTGTTATGTTCCCGGATTTGCGTTCCTTACGCGGTTGGGTTATAATGGGAACCCCTTGATAGTTCGCCTTGTTTAAAGCTTCCAGCAATGCCCAACCTTGGTTTTACCATTTCCACCTAGCCTTTTCTTTCCCTTGGGTTCTGCAGACTCAAGGGTCATCATTATTTTAACCCCCCCGGGCCAGTGCTCCTCTGAGTGTTGGTCCACCTGTCAGCCGCGTGGCCACCAGGGGCAACTCTGGGCTGGCCTACCGGACTTAGACAATCTGAGTGTGCCCTGAGAAGAGATATGTGCAGCTCCTATCGGGATTTGTCGGCACATTCGGGCGGTGTTGCTGGTCTTGTTTTAACCTGTCCGAAGTGTCTTGAAAACCGAGATACCGAGTCTGATCGGAACGTCTTGGGAGGAGGTCTATTCCTTCGTTGACCGTGAGAGCTTGTCATGGGCTAAGTTGGGACTCCCCTGCAGGGATTTGAACTTTCGAAAGCCGTGCCCGCGGTTATGGGCAGATGGGAATTTGTTAATGTCCGGTTGTAGATAACTTAGAACCTTAACTTAATTAAAATGAATCAACTGAGTGTGTTACCGTGATGGCCTCTTCTCGGCGGAGTCCGGGAAGTGACACGGTGTTGGAGTAATGCTTGCGCAGGTTGCTCTCTAGTTTCTCGCTCGCGCTTTGCCTCCTCTTCTCGCTCTCTTTTGCGAACAGGATAGCCACCATATTGCTAGTCGCTTGCTGCAGCTCCCACATATTTACCTTGCCATACCTATAAGCTTAAATAGTCTTGATCGCGAGGGTGCGAGATTGCTGAGTCCCTGTGGCTCACAGATTACTATTACACCAGATGCAGGGCCTGATGATTCCGCTCCAGGAGCGTTGAGCTCAAGTGGGAGTTCGACGAAGACTCTCAACGTTACTATGTTTCCTTTCCCTGATGATCAGTAGTGGTGCCCAGTTGGGGGTGATGGGACCGTGTCGCATGTTGGTATCTTTTATTTTGGCGCCGTAGTCGGGCCATGAGTGTTTGGATGATGTAATGTTATTTATGTACTTGATTGACGTGGCGAGTGTAAGCCAACTATGTTATCTCCCCTTTTATTTATATTACATGGGATGTTGTGAAGATTGCCTAACTTGCGACATATGCCTTCAATGCGATTATGCCTCTAAGTCGTGCCTCGACACGTGGAGATATAGTCGCATCGAGGGTTACAAGTTGGTAATCAGAGCCTTCCCCGACCTTAGGAGCCCCATTGCTTGATCGTTTTTAGCAGCCGAGTTGTGTCTAGAAAAATGTTTTGAGTCATTTAGGAATTATATATCGGAGAGTTTAGGAATTCTTTTTACTTCCCAGTCTCCTCATCGCTCTAGTAAGGCATCCTGACGTAGAGTTTTGACTCTTCTCTTCTCAAATTTCACTAATTTTTAGGATCACGCGGGTATCTTGGAATCGTTCCGATGGTTTTGATGACGAGAACATTGTCTTGGTGCCTCCTGTCAGGGGTTTTGTGGAAGTGTCCCGGGGAGTTGAGCTCCGAGGTGTTGTCGTCATAATTTTATCGTTGCAGTTCTGGAATACCTGAGTTTAGTACGCCGACATCGAAAATCTCTTTTATGCAGTTCGTTGGTGAGATAACCTCGACGCCACCCAGTACTGGGGCGGGAGTTCGGGAGTATCGCCATAACTTGTATAACGGATGCTTTTCGAAGGTTGAGGTAGATGGTTTCCGAAGGTTTCTTGGTTATGTGTTGAAGGATGGATACAGCTGGATGTAGGATTTGCTAGTTTGGGTGAGATATTATGCTTCCCCTGTATCCCCAACACCTGATTGCATAACCGGAAAGGTTCGGGAGTTTCATAGGTGGGAATTCTAGTAGCTCTAGTTCTTCTTCCACGGATATTGGTTTGAGATTGGGATTTCTTACCGATTATTCGTTCTTGATCCGTACCTTGTTGATTTATTTCTCTACCTTAAATTCTACGTGGCTTCTCAATTTATGGATATGTGACCATTTCAAGAGGAATGCATTCGTTCATTTTGTTCGGATGTGAAGACTATATGTTGCAATTTTCATTCCGTTGGATTCAGCTTCAATATTTGTCTATCAATGTGCTAATGGATGTCAACCTCTTCAGGATGGCTCCTCCAACGCGCACGACTCCGAATCCTGATCCGCCACCACCTCCACCTCCTCCGGAGGCATGGCAAGCTGTGATGGCCGCAACCAATGCAAACACAGAGTTGATCATGCAAATTCTTCAAGAGCGCAATCAAGGCAACCAAGGAACCAAGGCAACAATCAGAATCACTTTGCTACACTCAACCAGTTCCTTGCTAGGGCCAAAGACTTTCAGCAATTGTGTGAGGCAACGATGCTGACGATTGGCTTGTGGATCTGTGCAAGCATTTCGAGTGCAGTAACGTCAGGCCTGAGGACTTTGTCAAGTTCGCTTCCTTCCAACTCAAAGATCAAGCTGCAGAATGGTTCCAGCAGTACAAGGACTCCAGAGGTGGACGTGTTATCACTTGGGATGAATTCCGTCAAGATTTCCGAGCTCATCATATTCCTCAGAGCGTGGTTGAAAGCAAGCGTGAGGAATTCCGCAACCTGAAGCAAGGCTCTTTGTCTGTCTATGACTACAACAAGTTGTTCCAAAGCTCGCCCGCTTTGCCAAGCAGGACGTCCCTGATGAGAAGAGCATGATATACAGTTCAGGGGTGGTCTCAGAGAAGAATATTCAGCTCGCTCTTGTTCCTCTTTGACCGAGTACGATGAGTTCTACAACATGGCACTGAAGCAAGAGGCTGCTCAGTTGAGGTGTGATGCTTCCAGGAAGCGAGTCAGAGATGTTACTCCTTCTTCCTCTACTCAAGTGGCCAAGCAGCAGAAGTATTGGCTTCCTCCTCCTCCGTTCCGTCAGCCTATCAGCAGAAGAGCAAAGGTGGCAGTGGTTCCCACCCACCCAACCCTGGCTTTCAGAACAAGAAACTTCGTCTCAAGCTCCAAGATCGAGTGCTCCGTATCACCGTCCGCTTTCAGAGGTCACGTGCAACAAGTGCCAACAGAAGGGTCACTATGCCAACAAGTGTTTCAACCAGAGGCGTCTTCCTCCTCCTCCTCCTGTCAGATCGGCAAGTACAGCTGTGGTCAAGCATAACCCCAAGCACGCCAAGGTCAATTTGATGAATGCAGCTCAGGCAGAGGACTCGTCAGATGTGATCATGGGTAACCTTCCTGTTAATGATATTCCTGCAAAAGTTCTTTTTGACACTGGTGCATCACATTGTTTCATCTCGAGACCTTTTGCATCTAAGCATGGTTGGTTCCTCAAGTTATGCATAAGACCGTTAGCAGTTGTCTCTCCGGTAATGTTTGCTCGCTAACTACGAGGTTCCGGATATTTCTATCTCGATGGGTGATTTCAAGTTTCTGGCTTCTCCAATGGTCCTTGGTAACTCGGATATTGATCTTATCTCGGAATGGATTGGCTTTCTAAGCACAAGGCTCAGCTTGATTGTGCAGCCAGGCAGATTCAATTGACTCATTCGTCTGAGGATGTAATTGTCTTTGCCGCTCGATGATACTCATCCGTCTGTTTTCTCTCAATGAGAAGGGTGAATTGGATGCCATCTCGCAAATTCCAGTCGTTTGCGAATATCAAGACGTCTTTCCAGAAGAGCTCCCAGGAATGCCTCCGCACCGGCCAGTTGAATTCGTTATTGACTTGAGCCTGGCACGGAACCTGTGTGCAAACGTCCTTACAAGCTCGGACCTGAAGAGTTGAAGGAGCTGAAGAAGCAACTCGATATTCAAGAGAAAATGGGTCTCATCCGGCCTAGTTCTTCTCCGTGGGGTTGTGGTGTTCTTTTTGTGAAGAAGAAGGATGGAACGGACCGACTTTGTGTTGATTACCGTCCATTGAACAAGAAGACCATCAAGAACAAATACCCACTTCCCAACATCAATGAGCTGTTCGAACAACTCAAAGGTGCCCAAGTATTCTCCAAGCTTGATCTCCGTATGGGTTATCATCAGATTCATCCGTGAGCAAGATATTCCCAAGACGGCTTTCAGGACAAGCTATGGTTCATATGAATACACTGTCATGTCTTTTGGCCTCGTCAACGCTCCTCCGACGTTCTCTCGCATGATGAACTTCATCTTCAACGCCTACACCAATGACTTCGTTTTGGTCTATCTCGACGACATTCTGGTTTTCTCGAAGAACAAGGAAGATCATGCCAAGCACTTGCGTTTGGTACTCGATAAGCTCAGGGAACACAGTTCTACGCCAAGTTCTCCAAGTGAGAATTTTGGCTCGATGAGGTTCTTTATCTTGGTCATATCATCTCTGCCAAAGGCATTGCGGTGAATCCTGAGAAGGTGTCTGCAATTGTGAATTGGGAACCACCTCAGAACGTGAAGCAACTCCGTAGCTTCCTCGGTCTCGCAAGCTGTCGAAGATTCGTTGAAAACTTTTCTAAGATCGCGAAGCCTCTCTCAAATCTTCTCCAGAAGCACGTCAAGTACGTTTGGTCTCCGGAGTGTGACATTGCTTTCAACACTTTGAAAGAGAAATTGATCACTGCTCCAGTTCTGACTCCGCATGAATCCAAGCCGTACGAGGTTTTTGTGATGCCTCTCTCCAAGTCTTGGCGCAGTATTGATGCAAGAGAAGAAAGTTGTTGCTTATACATCTCGCCAGTTGAAGCCTAATGAGAAGAACTACCCCACTCATGATCTCGAGTTGGCGGCAGTTGTGCATGCTCTTTTGACTTGGAGACATCTTCTATTGGGAAGAAAAGTGGACATTTTCACTGATCACAAGAGTCTCAAGTACATCTTCACTCAGCCTAATCTCAACCTCAGGCAAACTCGATGGGTCGAAATGATTCAAGAGTATAATCCGAGTATCGAGTATACTCCAGGCAAGGCCAATGTGATTGCTGACGCATTGAGCAGAAAGGCTTACATTGCAACAGTCTGATTCTCAAGCCTTATCAACCCGAGCTTTGTGAAGCTTTCCGCAAACTTAATCTGCAAGTTGTTCCTCAAGGTTTCCTCGCCAACCTTCAAGTCTCTCCTACCTTGGAAGATCAGATTCGCCAAGCCCAGCTTCTTGATGCTATGGTGAAAAAGGTGAAGATTGGGATTGCCAAGAGTCAACCCAAGTACAAGTGCTACCGCCTTGATGACAAGGATACTCTCTTTCTTTGTGGATCGTATTGTTGTACCCAAAGGTGACCTCCGTAAAGTGATCATGAACGAGGCTCACAATTCTCTCCTCTCCATCCACCCTGGGAGCACGAAGATGTATCAGGACCTTAAGCAGAGAACTTCGTAAAGTGATCATGAACGAGGCTCACAATTCTCTCCTCTCCATCCACCCTGGGAGTACGAAGATGTATCAGGACCTCAAGCAAGCTTATTGGTGGACTCGAATGAAGCGCGAGATCGCTCAATTCGTGAATGAATGTGATGTCTGCAGAAGAGTGAAGGCAGAACACCAAAGGCCAGCTGGTCTCCTCCAACCTCTTGCCATTCCAGAATGGAAGTTTGACCACATTGAAATGGACTTCGTGACTGGGTTTCCAAAGTCCAAGTGTGGCAATGATGCTATATTCGTTGTCATCGACAAGCTCACCAAAGTGGCTCACTTTCTGCCTATCAAAGAGTCGATCACTACATCTCAATTGGCGGAACTCTATACCTCTCGCATTGTCTCTCTGCACGGTATTCCTCAAGTGATCTCTTCAGACCGTGGCAGCATCTTCACCTCGAAGTTTTGGGATTCTTTTCAGAAGGCCATGGGCACGAACATCCGCTTTAGCACTGCTTTCCATCCTCAAACAAGCGGTCAAGTCGAGCGTGTCAACCAGATTCTTGAAGATATGCTCAGGGCTTGTGTGATCTCCTTCGGCATGAAGTGGGAGGATTGTCTTCCTTATGTTGAATTCTCCTACAATAATAGTTTTCAAGCAAGTTCGGGCAAGGCCCCTTTTGAAATTCTGTATGGCAGGAAGTGCCGTACCCCTCTCAACTGCTCTGAAACCGGTGAACGTCAGCTTTTGGGTAATGACTTAATCACAGAAGCAGAAGAAATGTGCAAAGTCATTCGAGATAACCTCAAAGCAGCCCAATCCCGCCAGAAGAGCTACTATGATAGTAAGCACCGTGATTTGGCTTTCGAGATCAGAGATCATGTTTACCTCCGCGTCTCTCCTATGAAAGGTACTCGTCGCTTCGGTATCAAAGGGAAGCTTGCCCCTAGATATGTGGGACCTTTCAAGATTGTCAGCAAGAGAGGCGACCTCGCCTATCAACTCGAGCTTCCTTCAAACTTTGCAAATGTTCATGACGTGTTCCATGTCTCTCAGCTTTGAAAGTGCTTCAAGACTCCTGACCGCATCGTCAACTTCGAGGACATTGAGCTCCACGAAGATCTCTCTTATCGTGAGCACCCAGTTGCTATTCTTGAAGAGACTGAACGCAAGACTCGCAACAAGTCAATCAAATTTCTCAAAGTCAAGTGGTCACACCATTCCGACCGTGAAGCTACCTGGGAATGCGAGGATCACCTCCGTTCTGAGTACCCGGAGTTCTTTCAGTCCTAGATCTCGGGACGAGATCTTTTCGTAGTGGTGGAGTGTTGTAACGCCCCAGATATAACTTTCCCAATTTGTACTCCAACTCTTGCCGTTTCCGGCGTTAAGTTATATTTATTTCTCGGGTTCGGGTCTTTGTCTCCGTGTGTTGTTTTCGTTGTCATGCATCTCATGTCATGTCATCATGTGCATTGCATTTGCATATGTGTTCGTCTTATGCATTCGAGCATTTTCCCCGTTGTCCGTTTTGCATTCTGGTGCTTCGTTCTCCTCCGGTGGTCATTTCTACCTTTCTTTTGTGTGTGGGGATTAAACATTTCCGTATTGGACCGAGACTTGCCAAGCGGCCTTGGTTTACTACCGGTAGACCGCCTGTCAAGTTTCGTATCATTTGGACTTCGTTTGATACTCCAACGGTTAACCGAGGGACCGAAAAGGCCTCGTGTGTGTTGCAGCCCAACACCCCTCCATTTTGGCCCAAAACCCACCTAACTCTGCTCCATGTCCTAGAGCATTCGATCACGATCGTGTGGCCGAAAACCGCACCTCATTTGGACTCTCCTAGCTCCTCCTATGCCTATATATAGGTCCTCCCAAAAAATTCCGGACCAAACCCTAGCCCCTCTCCTCCTCCGACCGCCGGACAAAATCCGGACGGCCGGACGTGTCCGCTCGATCTGCCCGGGCCAATCCCGCGAGGCCACGTGGACCCCTGCGCCCCACATCGCCGCTCCACGCCGCCGGCCCGCGGAGGCCCAGGGGAGGCCCTCCGCCACTCCCGCCCGGGCCGAGGGTCGCCCGCACCCCGCCGCCGTCTCCTTCGCCTCCGGGGGCGCGCCGCCCCCTCCGCCGTGGTTCTCCGCCCCGGCCGCCGCATCCGTCGCCGGCGGGACGCCCGCACCTCGCCGCGCCCTCCTTCCGGCCCCGCCGCGCCGGCCGGCCGCCGCCACCGCAGCTCCGGCGAGCTCCACCGCCCGCCTCCACGCCCCGGCCTCGTCCCCAACTCCGGCCGGCCCAACGCCGGCGTCCTCTCCGGCGACGTCGAACCTCGTTTTGCGTGCGATCCAGATCTGGATCGGGTTGCTACAGTAAACCCTAGTTCGGGGTAGTTTTTTTGCTAAGTCCCAGAATTTTTAGTTCATATGCCCATGTTCGAGGCCCCATAACTTTGCATCCGTAGCTCTGATTCATGCATATAGCATATCAAAATGTTCGTCTCGACGAGTACATCATTTCCTTCCATTGCATCATTTTCATTTGAGCTCATCTTGATGCCCGAAATGCTGTTAGAAGGAGGCTTCGTGAGTTATTTGTCAGATCTGCTAGTTCATCTTAGACTTTTGTCATTTTTGCCATGATTATTGTGTGCATGCTATGCCTGTGAGTCCTTCATATGTTTTGTTAAGGATTTTGTCTTCTTTCCAGAGGTGCAACCCATGTATTTTTAGGATGTGTGTGGTGACTTGTGCAAGCTTGCAAAGTGAGGCACCCGGTAAATCTGTTTTCAGGGACAGTAGTTTTCACTAAGTCTGGGATTATTTAGTTCATGATGCCATATGTTCGTGTTGTTTCCTAGTGATCCGTGCCTCTTTTGAGGATGATCAGTAAGGGAGTTTTGTTAACCTTGTAGTGCTCTATCCATCCATGTCTTTGTTTGAAATTATGGAGCACCCTAGCTTGAGTCAATCGAGCTCTACTTTTGCTTCGTGGTGAATCTGGGCAGATCGTCCTTTGTCATCGGTATGTTACTTGCCCGAGATTCGATCGTCGGTATCTCAATACCTAGTTCAATCTCGTTACCGGCAAGTTTCTTTACTCATTTAGTAATACATCATCTTGCAACTAACTCATTAGTTGTAATGCTTGCAAGGCTTATGTGATGTGCATTACCGAGAGGGCCCAGAGATACCTCTCCGACAATCGGAGTGACAAATCCTAATCTCGAAATACGCCAACCCAACATGTACCTTTGGAGACACCTGTAGAGCTCCTTTATAATCACCTAGTTACGTTGTGACGTTTGGTAGCACACAAAGTGTTCCTCCGGTAAACGGGAGTTGCATAATCTCATAGTCATAGGAACATGTATAAGTCATGAAGAAAGCAATAGCAACATACTAAACGATCGAGTGCTAAGCTAACGGAATGGGTCAAGTCAAATAACAACTCTTTGTCTATGGTTAGGAAACATAACCATCTTTGATTAACGAGCTAGTCAAGTAGAGGCATACTAGTGACACTCTGTTTGTCTATGTATTCACACATGTATTATGTTTCCGGTTAATACAATTCTAGCATGAATAATAAACATTTATCATGAAATAAGGAAATAAATAATAACTTTATTATTGCCTCTAGGGCATATTTCCTTCACTACTTTCCAATAAGGGAGCAGGTACAGTTACCTCATCAAGTTCTACTTTCCTCCCACTCACTTCTTTCGAGAGAAACTCCTTCTCTAGAAAGGATCCATTCTTAGCAATGAATATCTTGCCTTCGGATCTGTGATAGAAGGTGTACCCAATATTTTCTTTTGGGTATCCTATGAAGACGCACTTCTCCGATTTGGGTTTGAGCTTATCAGGTTGAAACTTTTTCACATAAGCATTGCAACCTCATACTTTAAGAAACGACAGCTTAGGTTTCTTGCCAAACCATAGTTCATATGGTGTCGTCTCAACGGATTTAGATGGTGCCCTATTTAATGTGAATGTAGCTGTCTCTAATGCATAACACCAAAATGATAGTGGTAAATCGGTAAGAGACATCATAGATCGCACCATATCTAATAAAGTACGGTTACGACGTTCGGACACACCATTACACTGTGGTGTTCCAGGTGGCGTGAGTAGTGAAACTATTTCACATTGTTTTAACTGAAGGCGAAACTCGTAACTCAAATATTTTACTTCTGTGATCATACCATAGAAACTTTTATTTTTGTTACGATGATTCTCCACTTCACTCTGAAATTATTTGAACTTTTCAAATGTTTCAGACTTGTGTTTCATCAAGTAGATATACTCATATCTGCTCAAATCATCTGTGAAGATCAGAAAATAATGATACCTGCCGCGAGCCTCAATATACATCGGACCAAATACATCAGTATGTATGATTTCCAACAAATCTGTTGCTTGCTCCATTGTTTCGGAGAACGGAGTCTTAGTCATCTTGCCCATGAGGTATGGTTCGCAAGCATCAACTGATTCATAATCAAGTGATTCCAAAATCCCATCAGCATGTATTTTCTTCATGCGCTTTACACCAATATGACCTAAACGGCAGTGCCACAAATAAGTTGCACTATCATTATTAACTTTGCATCTTTTGGCTTCAATATTATGAAATGGTGTATCACCACGATCGAGATCCAACAAACCATTTCATTGGGTGTATGACCATAGAAGGTTTTATTCATGTAAACAGAACAACAATTATTCTCTAACTTACATGAATAACCGTATTGCAATAAACATGATCCAATCATATTTATGCTCAACGCAAACACTAAATAACATTTATTTTATGTTTAACACTAATCTCGAAAGTATAGGGAGTCTGCGATGATGATCATATCAATCTTGGAACCATTTCCAATACACATCGTCACTTCACCCTTAACTAGTCTCTGTTCATTCTGCAACTCCCGTTCCGAGTTACTATTCTTAGCAATTGAACTAGTATCAAATACTAAGGGGTTGCTATAAACATTAGTAAAGTACACATCAATAACATGCATATCAAATATACCTATGTTCACTTTGCCATCCTTCTTATCTGCCAATTACTTGGGGTAGTTCCGCTTCCAATGACCAGTCCCTTTGCAGTAGAAGCACTCAGTTTCAGGCTTAGGTCCAGACTTGGGTTTTTTCACTTGAGCAGCAACTTGTTTGCCGTTCTTCTTGAAGTCCCCCTTTCTTCCCTTTGTCCCTTTACTTGAATATAGTGGTTTTGTTTACCATCAACACTTGATGCTTTTCTTGATTTCTACCTTCGTCGATTTCAGCATCACGAAGAGCTTGGGAATCGTTTCTGTTATCCCTTGCATATTATAGTTCATCACTAAGTTCTACTAACTTGGTGATGGTGACTAGAGAATTCTGTCAATCACTATTTTATCTGGAAGATTAACTCCCACTTGATTCAAGCGATTGTAGTACCCAAACAATCTGAGCACATGCTCACTGCTTGAGCTATTCTCCTCCATCTTTTAGCTATAGAACTTGTTTGAGATTTCATATCTCTCAACTCGGGTATTTACTTGAAATATTAACTTCAACTCCTGGAACATCTCATATGGTCCATGACGTTCAAAACGTCTTTGAAGTCCCGATTCTAAGTCATTTAAGCATGGCATACTGAACTATCGAGTAGTCATCAGCTTTGCTCTGCCAGACGTTCTTAACATCGTCAGTTGCATCAGCAGCAGGCCTGGCACTCAGCGGTGCTTCCAGGACGTAATTCTTCTGAGCAGTAATGAGGATAATCCTCAAGTTACGGACCCAGTCCGTGTAATTGCTACCATCATCTTTCAACTTTGCTTTCTCAAGGAACGCATTAAAATTCAACAGAACAACAGCACGGGCCATCTATCTACAATCAAACATAGACAAGCAAGATACTATCAGGTACTAAGTTCATGATAAATTTAATTCAATTAATCATATTACTTAAGAACTCCCACATAGAAAGACATCCCTCTAATCTTCTAAGTGATCACGTGATCCAAATCAACTAAACCATAACCGATCATCACGTGAAATGGAGTAGTTTTCAATAGTGAACATCACTATGTTGATCATATCTACTATATGATTCACGCTCGACCTTTCGGTCTCAGTGTTCCGAGGCCATATCTGCATATGCTAGGCTCTTCAAGTTTAACCTGAGTATTCTGCATGTGCAAAACTGGCTTGCACCCGTTGTAGATGGACATAGAGCTTATCACACCTGATCATCACGTGGTGTCTAGGCACGATGAACTTTGGCAACGGCGCATACTCAGGGAGAACACTTTTTATCTTGAAATTTAGTGAGAGATCATCTTATAATGCTACCGTCAATCAAAGCAAGATAAGATGCATAAAAGATAAACATCACGTGCAATCAATATAAGTGATATGATATGGCCATCATCATCTTGTGCTTGTGATCTCCATCTCCGAAGCACTGTCATGATCACCATCATCACCGGCGCGACACCTTGATCTCCATCGTAGCATCATTGTCGTCCGCCAATCTTATGCTTCCACGACTATCGCTACCGCTTAGTGATAAAGTAAAGCATTACAGGGTGATTGCATTGCATACAATAAAGCGACAACCATATGGCTCCTGCCAGTTGCCGATAACTCGGTTACAAAACATGATCATCTCATACAATAAAATTTAGCATCATGTCTTGACCATACACATCACAACATTCGCTGCAAAAACAAGTTAGGCGTCCTCTACTTTGTTGTTGCAATTTTTACGTGGCTGCTACGGATTTAGCAAGAACCGTTCTTACCTACGCATCAAAACCACAACGATAGTTTGTCAAGTTGGTGCTGTTTTAACCTCCGCAAGGACCGGGCGTAGCCACACTCGTTTCAACTAAAGTTGGAGAAGCTGACACCCGCCAGCCACATTTGTGCAAAGCACGTCGGTAGAACCAGTCTCGCGTAAGCGTACGCGTAATGTCGGTCCAGGCCGCTTCATCCAACAATACTGCCGAACCAAAGTATGACATGCTGGTAAGCAGTATGACTTATATCGCCCACAACTCACCTATGTTCTACTCGTGCATATGACATCTACGCATAAAACCTGGCTCGGATACCACTGTTGGGGAACGTAGTAATTTCAAAAAAAATTCATACGCACACGCAAGATCATGGTGATGCACAACAACTAGAGGGGAGAGTGTTGTCCATGTACCCTCGTAGACCGAAAGCAGAAGCGTTAGCACAACGCGGTTGATGTAGTCGTACGTATTCATGATCCGGCCGATCAAGTACCGAATGTATGGCACCTCCGAGTTCAGCACACGTTCAGCCCGATGACGTCCCTCGAACTCCGATCCAGCTGAGTGTTGAGGGAGAGTTTCGTCAGCACGACGGCGTGGTGACGACGTTGATGTTCTACCGACGCAGGGCTTCGCCTAAGCACCGCTACAGTAATATCGAGGTGGACTATGGTGGAGGGGGGCACCGCACACGGCTAAAAGATCAAACGATCAATTGTTGTGTCTATGGGGTGCCCCCTGCCCCCGTATATAAAGGAGCAAGGGGGGGTGCAGCCGGCCAGGGAGGAGGCGCGCCAGGAGGAGTCCTACTCCCAGCGGGAGTAGGACTCCCCCCTTTTCCTAGTTGGATTAGGACTTGGGAGGGGAAAGAGTGGAGGAGAAGAAGGAAGGGGGGAACCGCCCCCCTCTCCTTGTCCTATTCGGACTGGGGGGAGGGGCGCGCGGCCCAGCCCTAGCCGCCTCTCCTCTCTTCCACCTAGGCCCACTAAGGCCCATTAAGTCCCCGGGGGGTTCCGGTAACCTCTCGGTACTCCGGTAAAATCCTGATTTCACCCGGAACACTTCCGATATCCAAACATAGGCTTCCAATATATCAATCTTCATGTCTCGACCATTTCAAGACTCCTCTTCGTGTCCATGATCACATCTGGAACTCCGAACATCCTTCGCTACATCAAAACATATAAACTCATAATATAACTGTCATCGAAACATTAAGCGTGCGGACCCTACGAGTTCAAGAACTATGTAGACATGACCGAGACACGTCTCTGGTCAATAACCAATAGAGGAACCTGGATGCTCATATGGGCTCCCACATATTCTATGAAGATCTTTTATCGGTCAGACTGCATAACAACATACGTTGTTTCCTCTGTCATCGGTATGTTACTTACCCGAGATTCGATCGTCAGTATCTCAATACCTAGTTCAATCTTGTTACCGGCAAGTCTCTTTACTCGTTCCGTAATACATCATCCCGCAATTAACTCATTAGTTGCAATGCTTGCAAGGCTTAAGTGATGTGCATTACCGAGAGGGCCCAGAGATACCTCTCCGACAATCGGAGTGACAAATCCTAATCTCGAAATACGCCAACCCAACAAGTACCTTCGGAGACACTTGTAGAGCACCTTTATAATCATCCAGTTACGTTGTGATGTTTGGTAGCACACAAAGTGTTCCTCCGATAAACGGGAGTTGCATAATCTCATAGTCATAGGAACATGTATAAGTCATGAAGAAAACAATAGCAACAAACTAAATGATCATGTGCTATGCTAACGGAATGGGTCAAGTCAATCACATCATTCTCTAATGATGTGACCCTGTTAATCAAATGACAACTCATGTCTATGGCTAGGAAACTTAACCATCTTTGATTCAACGAGCTAGTCAAGTAGAGGCATACTAGTGACACTCTATTTGTCTATGTATTCACACATGTATTATGTTTCCGGTTAATACAATTCTAGCATAAATAATAAACATTTATCATGAAATAAGGAAATAAATAATAACTTTATTATTGCCTCTAGGGCATATTTCCTTCAATCCCAGTTTTTGCTATGTCTGTCTTCAGCTTACCTAAAGGCCTCTGCAAGGAGATCACTGATCTAATTGCCCAATTCTGGTGGGGTGATGATGAAGAACATAAGAGGATGCATTGGTACACATGGTGGAAACTTTGTTATCCAAAAAGAGAGGGAGGTATGGGATTCAGGGATTTATACTCCTTTAATTTGGCAATATTGTCAAAACAGTGATGGAGGCTTATTACCAATCTGGATTCCTTATGTGCAAAAGTACTGAAGGGTAAGTACTTTCCCCATGTGAGTCTACTTGAAGCTACATTGAAGAATGGATCATCTTTTACATGGCAAACTATTATGAAGGGACTTGAAACCTTTAAACTGGGTTATATTTGGAGGATAGGAACATGAGAGAATGTGAACAGATGGAATGATCCATGGATCCCATCTAGCCCGGATAGGAGGATTATATCAAGTCGAAGCCAAATTGTCCTGTCCATGGTAAGCGATCTTATCGACCCCACGACTGACACGTGGGATGAGGACTTGGTGCGCGTTATCTTTAACCCTGTGGATGTAAGACGGATCCTGCAAATACCGCTGAATGTTGGCGCTTTTGATGATTTCATAGTCTGGAATCTGGACAGCAAAGGTTGCTTCTCGGTCAGATCCGCGTACAAGCTGCAGTGGATTCGATCTTTCCAGGCCCAGGAAAATGTAATGGCACGTCCGGGTGGCTCGAGTACACCGGAAGTTTGGAGCATGATGTGGAAACTAAATGTCCCACGTAAAGTACATATCTTTTGCTGGCGTGTTCTCCATGGAATTCTGTCGCTAAAATCAATACTCACTAATCGGCATATCGGTACAGATGGAGCTTGCCCAATATGTCATCAGGATGCAGAGGATATACGCCACTTGTTACTTGACTGTTATCACGCCAAGGAGTTGTGGAAAAATCTAGGCATCACAGAAATTGTGGAGGAGGCCAAACGTATTGATAGGCCAGGCTCAGTCATGATGGAGCACCTACTATTACAACCCGATGTGCAATTGACAATTAAACCAACTCTGAACATCAAACAAGTGTTGCTTGTGGGTGCCTGGTATCTTTGGTGGATTAGGCGACACCTCACTCATGATAGTACTCCACCACCACCTATGAGATGGCATATGTCAGTACTAGCAATCGCTAATAATTATCACGAGGCCAGTACCAAAGAAAAAGCAAATAGGGAACAGAGATGGTGTAAACCAGAACCCAAATTTGTGAAGGTAAATGTGGATGCTGCTTTCTTTGTTGATGAAGGAGTGGGAGCTACAGCCGCTGTAATTAGGGATGCTAATGGGAATTTCCTAGCTGCACAGTGCAGGTTGATACGTCTTCAACGTATCTATAATTTTTGTTTGCTCCATGCTATTATATTATCTATTTTGGATATTAATGGGCTTTATTTTACACTTTTATATCATTTTTGGGACTAACCTACTAACCGGAGGCCCAGCCCAAATTGTTGTTTTTTTGCCTATTTTAGGGTTTCGAAGAAAAGGAATATCAAACGGCGTCCAAACGTAATGAAACCTTCGGGAACGTGATTTTATCAACAAACGTGATCCAGGAGACTTGGAGTGGCCATCAAGAAACAATGGAGGAAGGCATGAGGCAGGGGGCGCGCCCTCCACCCTCGTGGGCCCTCCGTTGCTCCACCGACTTACTTCTTCCTCCTATATATATCCACGTACCCCAAAACATCCATGAGCACCACGAAAACCTAATTCCACCACCGCAACCTTCTGTACTCGAGTGATCAAATCCCGGGGCCTTTCCGGAGCTCCGCCAGAGGGGGAATTGATCACGGAGGGCCTCTACATCAACTCCATGGCCTCTCCGGCGATGTGTGAGTAGTTTATTTCAGACCTACGGGTCCATAGTTATTAGCTAGATGGCTTCTTCTCTCTCTTTGGATCTCAATACATAGTTCTCCTCGATTCTCTTGGAGATCTATTCGATGTAATCTTCTTTTGCGGTGTGTTTGTCGAGATCCGATGAATTGTGGGTTTATGATCCAGATTATCTATGAACAATATTTCATTCTCCTCTGAATTATTTTATGTATGATTGGTTTATCTTTGCAAGTCTCTTCGAATTATCAGTTTGGTTTGGCCTACTAGATTGATCTTTCTTGCAATGGGAGAAGTGCTTAGCTTTGGGTTCAATCTTGCGGTGCTCGATCCCAGTGACAGAAAGGGAACCGACACGTATTGTATTGTTGCCATCAAGGATAAAAAGATGGGGTTTATATCATATTGCATGAGTTTATCCCTCTACATCATGTCATCTTGCTTAAGGCGTTACTCTGTTTTCATGAACTTAATACTCTAGATCCATGCTGGATAGCGGTCTATGAGTGGAGTAATAGTAGTAGATGCAAGCAGGAGTCGGTCTACTTGTCTCGGACGTGATGCCTATATACATGATCATACCTAGATATTCTCATAACTATGCTCAATTCTATCAATTGCTCGACAGTAATTCTTTTACCCACCGTAATACTTATGCTCTTGAGAGAAGCCACTAGTGAAACCTATGGCCCCCGGGTCTATCTTCCATCATATTAATCTTCCAATACTTAGTTATTTCTTTTGCCTTTTATTTTACTTTGCATCTTTATCATAAAAATACCAAAGATATTATCTTATCATATCTATCAGATCTCACTCTCGTAAGTGACCCTCAAGGGCTTGACAACCCCTTTATCGCGTTGGTTGCGAGGTTCTTATTTGTTTGTGTAGGTGTGTGGGACTTGAGCGTGATCTCCAATTGGATTGATACCTTGGTTCTCAAAAACTGAGGGAAATACTTACACTACTTTGCTGCATAACCCTTTTCTCTTCAAGGAAAAACCAACGCAGTGCTCAAGAGGTAGCAAGAAGGATTTCTGGCGCCGTTGCCAGGGAGATTCGCGCCAAGTCAAGTCAAGATTTGAATCCAACAACGAGTCATTTCTGGCGCCATTACCAAGTACCCATCACAAACTCTTATCTCGCATTACATTATTTTCCATTTGCCTCTCGTTTTCCTCTCCCCCACTTCACCCTTGCTGTTTTATTCGCCTTTTTTCCTCTCTCCCTCTCTCTTCGTTCCCCTTCTCTTTTTATATTCACCTCTTTTCTGCTTGCTTTGTCATTATGGCTAGTCCTTTATCTACTCCTTTGTCTCCCGAGAATGAAGTTCTTAATTTTAAACAAAGGGAGGGAGAAAATCTAAAAGATGCTTGGTACATAATTTGCAATGCTCAAAATAGATCTACTAGGAAGCAATCTACCTCTGTTCTTCTTCGCAATTTTTATGTAGGCATCACCCCTTGGAATAGATATATTCTTGATACCATTACCAGAGAAAATTTCTTGGGTAGCCATAATTTTTATTCTTATAATGCTATGATAGATTTGTTTGGCCCACCACCTCTTTTGGTTAATGGAACTATGTTAACTTTGGAACATGTGATGCAAAGGCTTGAAATTATTGAGAATAAAGTTGCTACTGTAGAGTTGATTGAGAATTTGGATAAAAATATCCACAACCAAATTACCATATGAATATATTATGAGAGCCACTTATGGATTGACTACCAAAGATGGCAATACCTAGATCTATCTTCGCTTTTATGTCTAGCTAGAGGCGTTAAACGATAGCGCTTGTTGGGAGGCAACCCAATTTTATTTTTATTCCTTGATTTTTTGCTCCTGTTTATTAATAAATAATTTATCTAGCCTATGTTTTGGTTGTGTCTTTTTTTGTTTAATTAGTGTTTGTACCAAGTAGAACCGTTGGGAAGACTTGGGGAAAGTCTTTTTGATCTTGCTGTAGAAAACAGAAACTTTAGCGCTCATGAGAACTGCTGCCATTCTTATTTGGAAGGTGCTATTTAGTTAATTATTTTTGCAGATGATTAATAGATAAATTCCTCACGTCTAGCAATTTATTTTAGAATTTTTTTGGTTCCATAACTTGCGTTAGCTACAGATTACTACAGACTGTTCTGTTTTTGACAGATTCTGTTTTTCTTGTGTTGTTTGCTTATTTTGATGAATCTATGGCTA